>NC_133337.1:15272380-15479880 GCF_030506205.2 Paramisgurnus dabryanus
TAAATTGATCTTTTATAAGTCATCTGGCGAAGTCATCCAGTATTTCTACATCACAATATGAGTTGTAGAAAAACAAAACATTGCAATGTTAGTTATATTGGGCAGGCCTATGTCAAATCTGACATATTGTGTTGATGACCATGTCTAAGAGTGAAAATTTACATTCTTTTGTGTGTGTGTGTGTGTGTGTGTGTGTGTGTGTGCGCTCAGATTCCTTTCTTCGATGATGTCGGAGCGAAGACACTTCAGTACTTCGACTCGCTTTTCCAGCAGGACAACTTACAGAAGTCCCAGTTCTACAAAGGCCTCCCCAAAGTTCTGCCCAAGCTGCCTAAGGCAAGAGCTAATACTTGCAACGTTAAAAATATGAACAAACTGTTGGATTTGCAATTGATTTAACAAATTAATATTCAACCGTAATATTGCAAAGCTTGATTTTATTTATTTAGATTTAAATGGATGGCTATAATGTTATTAGTGGTGTTTGATTCCAAACGAAGCGACTTGCTGTGCATTTAAGTTATATATTTATAGCAAGGCAAGGCAAATTTATTTGTATAGCACATTTCATACACAGAGGTCATTCAATGTGCTTTACATAGAAATGAGAAAACAATGTATAAGAGAAAAAAAGTATGTAGAAATAAGAGACACAAAGACACATGAGAATTTAAAACATCAATTAATAGAAAATAAATGTGATTTTAATAAAAACAGTTTAACTGTGTGAAAAAAGAATAAAACGGCAAAGAAGTATGTTTGTTTCCTGGGAATCAAACCCCTGACCTTAGCACTGCAAATGGAATGCTTTAGCATTTACGCTATAGGAAAACTAAACAAGCAACACATTGACATCCATTCAGTACACGTTAGCATCTCTACAACCCTACATTGGCTATGTGGACCCACATAAACGTAAATATCTACATTGACATATCTACATCTACATGTGGCCATGCTTATATTATCAGGAAGCAAAGGAAAATGAAGTATTTGCAAACAAAACATTACTGTGTCTATTAGTTTTCTTTATTTATTCATGCAATAGTTATGAAACTATTGGTCTGTTAAAATTGTATTAATGCAATATAAATTGATAATTTTTTATTAATTATATAAATTTTTAAATAATATATTTCATGTACCTACCGAAAAGATGGGCTTGTTGCAGTATTGTGTTTAGTAACGTATGTGTTCTTTGTGATGCTAAGCTTAAAGCTGTTGTTTTTCACACCTCAGCGAGTGGTGATCTATCGGATTCTCCCGGCCCTCACGTCCGAGTTTGTGAATCCGGACATGGTCCCGTTCGTACTTCCAAATGTGCTGCTTATTGCTGAAGAGTGCACTAAAGAGGAATACATCCGCCTTGTTCTCCCAGACCTCACCCCAGTTTTTAAACAGCAGGAGCCCGTACAGGTACAACTCCTTACACACACTATTAAGTTTTTTGTTATCATTTCCCCTCATTATATGTATTGGACATTAGTTATAAAAAGTTATTTCACGGTGGGATGTTTCTTTTTAATTTGAAGTACTGACAAATATCTGTAACTACTTTGTCTTGTTCATGCTGTCAGGCCAGCAATATGGTGAGTGACTTTGTATCTGTGATTTGTGTGTGTTGTAGATCAACTTCTGTTGTAGTATTTCGCACCGATTTTACACCTCGGGTTTTGTCTGTTTTCATCATCATAAGATGACACATGGGAGCAGTTTCCTGGCCAGGGTTTTGATTAAGCCAGGACTAGGCCTTCATTATATTAGGGAATTTAAGTAGTTTTTACAAACATACCTTACAAATTATTTTCTGTTGTGCATCTTGAGACAAAGCAATGTCAGTGCAAGCTGTTTTCAGTTAAGGCAGCGGAAAGTCATGGAGGAGACTTAAGCCCTGTCTGGGAAACTGCCCCATAGTGTTTTGCAATATGTATTGAATTTTACATTTTCATTCATTCATTCATAAACATATCATAATTTAGACCAAATATTGTAGCAACTTAATTAACCAAACTATAGTAAAAATGTAGTAAAAACTTTAGTTTGAAGGGCATGTCATTTTATTTATATACAATAATGTGACAAAAATAGTAAAAGTATAAACATACATTGTTTTCCCCGCGAACAGGAAGTCGCGATCTACTTTACTTCCTTGTTGTTATTTTTTTTTTGAGTGAAATGGAATATCACACAAGGAAAATAGCAGGCATAGCATGTGTTTTTCACTGTGAATTGATTGGATAAAGAAAAGTAGGTGTTTCATTCAGAAATCGACCTTACAGCAGACTGACAAATAGATGGAGGCGCGTTAACAAATTCTCTGCCCAACCCATCAAATTGATGTCACCAGAAATGGATTGTCACAAGAGGGCGGGAGCACATTTTCAGATTTTTAGATTCATTTTATGAAGGCACATGAATAAAAAAAATAAAATAAAGATCCATATGGATAAATTGTTTATAATGAACACTACAATATTCCATTAAAAAATAAAAATGGTCAGTTTTGATATCATGAGGATATTTTAAAGAAATACAAAGACTTTCATTTGTGAGTGATGACTCAAACACATCTATTTAGTAATTCTACTGATTTATATAAATAATTCAAACTTAACAACTTTACTGCTGTTTTAATCAGAAACACTATTAACACTATGTATGCATCCCTTACACTGCAAAAAAATACTTTCTTAATTAGTATTTTTGTCTTGTTTTCAGTAAACATATCTAAAAATTTTTTTAAAAAGATGTATTTTCTTAATATAAACCACCTAGGATAATAAGTCTAGTTTTTAGACAAAATAAATATAAACTTGAAGTTAATTAGTGCTTAAAACAAGAAAAAAATCTGCCAATGGAAAAAGAATTTTTTTTCTTGAAATAAGTTTACTTTTTCCATAAACACTTAATTCAAGAAAAAATGTCTTATTCCATTGGAAGTTTTTTTTTGCTTGTTTTAAGCACAAATTCACTTAAATTTTATATATAATTTTTTTTGTCTAAAAACTAGACCTATTTTCTTAGGTATTTTTGCTTATCAAGAAAATACATTTTGATTTAAGAACTTTTTGATATTTTTACTGAAAACAAGACAAAAATACTAAGTAAGAAAGTAATTTTTTGCAGTGTAACACTTGCAGGTTGTGTGACAAAAGTATATCAGAAATTAACCAACAAATTCTCTATGAAACTTAGTTGTATGTTGTCAGCAAAATCATAAAACAGTATTGTCAATATGGCATACATGCTGTATAGACCTAGTGGCAGATAGATCCAGTTATCGGTATCGATATATTGACATATATCTTCCACTTATATCCTCCTTTCTCTCTTATGTCCAGATCCTATTGATATTTCTACAAAAGATGGACCTGCTTTTGACCAAAACCCCACCTGAAGACATTAAGAACAGTGTGCTGCCCATGGTGTACAGAGCAGTGGAGGCACCTTCCATACAAATACAGGTGATCACACTATACTCATGTTTTTTTTTAAAGACGACCAAATGACGTTTATTAAAATAATAAAGTATATCAAACATTTCGTACATTTATAATTTTAAGTGTGCTTCATCTGTTGTTGTTTTTTTTTTCTGAACAGGAACTCTGTCTAAACATCATTCCCACATTTGCCAATCTGATCGAGTATCCCTCTATGAAGAATGCTCTTATCCCTCGTATCAAATCTACCTGTTTACAGACATCCTCACTAGCGGTTTGTTTCCTTGCTTCTCTTATGTGTCTTATGTACTGTGTTAAGGATATGTTGAGGAGGGTTGGTGTCATCTTTTTGTTGTTGTTTTTAAGGTGAGGGTGAACTCATTGGTGTGCCTAGGCAAAATTCTGGAATACCTGGATAAATGGTACGTCATTGATGAAATTCTACCATTCCTGCAACAGATTCCATCTAGAGAACCAGCTGTGCTCATGGGAATTCTGGGTAATTTATTTTACACTTTTTTATTTATTAATTTGCATGGGAAATTGGAAAAGAAAAGCTGTTTTTTTACATGCCTCAATTATAAATCTACATTATACAAAAAGTTTCACGTTTTTGTTTTTTCTTCAGGCATCTACAAGTGCACTTTCACACATAAAAAACTAGGCATTCCAAAGGAGCACCTGGCTTCCAAGAGTTTACCTCATCTGGTGTCACTTAGCATCGATAACAATCTTAACCTTAACCAGGTGAAAACACAAAATACACCCTTCACATCTCATTATATCACACGCACTCAGCATCCACCTGCTGAATTGGGATTTCTTGCGCATACACCGAATATAAATGTAATTCAGTGTCAAGCTCAGTCTGCACAGGTAAACGGACACATTTGGTGTGTTTCAGTTTAATTCTTTCATGGCTGTGATCAAGGACATGTTGACTCGCATGGAGGCGGAGCATAAGACCAAACTAGAACAGCTGCATGTCATGCAGGAGCAACAGAGGTGCAACTTTAGTTTCTTTTTCTCATCACCCTTTCTCACTCTTCCGTACACTGCAAAAAATGACTTTCTTACTTAGTATTTTTGTCTTGTTTTCAGTAGGAATATAAAAAAGACTTATAAAAGTAAGTCTAGTTTTTAGACAAAAACTATATTTGTTATCATTTTAAGGCAATTTGTGCTTAAAACAATCAAAATTATCTGCCAATGGGGTGAGAAAATTTTGCTTAAATTACCGTACTTTCCAGACTATAAACCGCATCGGAATATAAGCCGCATCATTCAAAAATGCGTCATTAAGACGAAATAACATACATAAGTCACAGTGGACAAAATCCAAGCCAAGGAAAAGACATTTAATCTGGAAAGGCAAGTTATTCAACTAAACACTAGTAGACAGAACAGCAGGCTGAATAGATGTCTGTACATCAAAAGTAATATTATCAGTTATTTAAACGATGAACCAAACAGAACTTACCTGGAAGGTTGAATAGGCTAAATTAACCGAACAAGCCAACTAGCGTGAAGTTCGCATAATCGTCATTCCACATTACAGAACCCCATTGGCAGATATTTTTGCTTGTTTTAAGTTTATATTTACTTAAATTACATAGTCTAGACAAAAACTATTTTCTTAAATCATTTTTCTTATCAAGAAAAAGCATCTTAATTTAAGAATTTTTAGATATTTCTACTGAAAACAAGGAAAAAAAACTAAGTAAGAGAGTCATTTTTTTGCAGTGTAAAGAAATAGTTCACCCAAAAATGAAAATTCATAATTTACTCATCCTCATGTTGATCTAAATCTGTATGAGTTTTTTATTTTGAACACAAAAGATATTTTGATAAATGATGGTAAGCACACAGCTGATTGTAACCATTGACTTTCATAGTGGGAAAACAAATATTATGGAAGTTTTGTGATAAATTATAAAGAAGATATTTTGATAAATGATGGTAAGCACAACACACATTTGACGGTACCCATTGAATTCCATTTTATTTGTTTTTCCTACTATGGAAGTCAATGGTTACAATCAGCTGTGTGCTTACCCTCATAAAAAAAAATATTTTGTGTTCATCAACATGAAGGTTAATAAATGATAACAAAATTTAAATTTTTGGGTGAACTATCCCTTTAATCCCTCTTAAAATGACTTTTGGAACATTGAATAAAGTAGATTTAGTTTTTATGTGGTGCGAACATCCTAAGACTTGTGAACCTGTCAGAATCTTATCCTGAAAAAGAAAAGTTCATGCTGTTAAACACAAAAAAATGTTAAGTGATGGTAAGCACATATTTGACAGTCAACATTGACTTCCATAGTAGGAAAAACAAATACAATGGAAGTCAATGGTGACTGTCAACCGTGTGCTTAAAATCATTTATCAAAATATCTTCTTTTGTATTCAACAGAATAAAATCTCTTTTCCAAGCTATACTAACGACAAGCACTCTTTGATTTATAAACTTTCTTATATACACCTTGTCAATAAATATAAAATCTAAAATATCTCATGTAACTTCTTATATGACTATTCAACCTGATGACATCACGATCCAGAGTCTACAAATTATTTTTTTTTTTATATATTTAATTACCCACAATAATTTTGACAGAATTTAAAAATGCTGCATTATCCAAACAGAATTCGTAGTCAACTTATTGTTGTATCATTGTAACAAGTATTGTATCCCTTTTAGGAGTTTAAACATCACAAACCCGATGAACCAATCAGAGGAGACTAAGAGCACACCCAGTCCAGCTACTAAAGTCCGAGATGTGAGTAGCTATATCAGCTATATAAGTACCGTATGTGTGCTCTATGTTACGAAATTGTAAGTGATTGCATTTCTGTTTTCTGGTAGATTGATGAGATCTTTGGTGGCACTTCAGGAGGTGCAGGTGTGAATGGTAAAGAGAATGGTCCTTCATCAACTGCTTCTCAACCCTCAAGAGTGAGTTCATCATAACAATATGTAGAAATAACTTGACCATTAACAAGATTTGTGTTCTGTTACCCACGTGTCTGTCTTACAATGGAGTTCAGGTGGTGGAAGACTTATTTAGTCGTGTACGTCCTGGTTTTTCCCTTGGGTATTGACAGTTGTCTGTGGTTTAAATCCAGGTATCTCTTACCCTGGAGGAAAAGCAGCGTTTGGCTAAAGAACAGGAACAGGCTGCCAAACTGAGAAGCCAGCAGCCACTGAATCCACAGAGTGTCAAACCAGCAACAACAACACCACAGGTAACGAATGAATAGTTCAGATGCCAAAGCCGCTAAACGTCGCATCCGTTAAAGGGGACAGAGAATGAAAAAACATTTTGACCTTGTCTTTGTTGAATAATGGTAGTCTACCCACATTCACAAACATACAAAAAGTGCTAGACATGCTAAACATCTCAGTCTCATAGAAATTCCTCTTTTAGAAATGTCAGCCAGAAAACGGCCCAATCTGAAAAACTGATGCTTATGACATCACAGGCATCTCCCTGCCCCTCCACTTTAAAATAATTGGCTACATTTTTTGAGTGGCAGCAAAGTCAGCCAATCAGTAATGAGATTGCAAGTTAAGCCAGTAGGGGGAGCCAAATAGGTGCAAAACCACTTGTTTAAAATCCCCCACCCTAATAGAGCTATCTGAGATAGGTTTTTAGGAAGCTTCTAAGGCATTACAGACCCAAACAAAAACATTTTTGTCTACATGTCACATCACAGAACAACGATAAGTACCCCATTCAATCATTCTATGTCACCTTTAAAAATGAGATGATGATTGTAACCGAATGCTCTGGACACGTACTATACATTCATTAAATACTTTCGTGTCATATCCCGGAAAAACACAAAAAATGCTGGCGGGCAACTTTTAAAAAAAAATGGCTGGCGGGGTATGAGTTAACTTGTGGTTTTTAAATCAAGAAAAGTTGATGTTCTTTCTCTAACTAAAATAGTTTTGTTTTCTCCAAGGCAAAGGATCTAACCAGTAGTCTTCTAAACAACATGACATCGCTAAACAACCTCTCGCTAACCTCTGGGCCTAGAGGCAACATCTCCTCTGCGTTCCCATCTGGATCCAGCATGGGAGGAATGGGCACTATGGGCCCTGTCAGCAATGGTTTCAACTCACCCATGGGCTTTCAGACAGGAGGTATGGGGATGGGCATGAGACCCACCAATCCTGTTGTCTATGGGGGCATGGCCACAACTACCAGCACTCCAAATTTTAGTGCCCTAAACCAAAACCAGCCCAGCAAACCCCCTGACATGTCCGTCCTAGACTCCCTCTTCACCTCTAGCAAACCCAAAGTAAGCCTGAACCAGATGGCCCCCAATCCGGCACCAGGAACCACAGCGCCTTCCCCGTGGCTCAACCAGTTCGGCCAAGCTCCCCAGACTGCGCCCATGCAGGCAGCTCCAATGGGAATGGCCGGAGGGATGCAAGGGGGGTTTGGGAGACAGGCTAATCCCTTCTTCAACCCACAGAACTTTTCACAACCTGTGGCACCTCCAGCAACGAACACTGGAGTGATGAAACAAAGTACTTCAGTCAACAACGACCTTAAAGACCTCTTCGGATAGACTTTTGAATCGCAATTGAAACTACATCAGCAGTGAAGGCGATGGTGTGAAGGTACATCGTATCCTTCTTTGAAAGACAGTGTTTAAAGCAGTTTTTTGGATTGTTTTGTCTTTTCTAGCTCTCTTATCACCGTGCACCTTTAGCCACCATATCGGATCAAACAAACCATGATGTTTATTAAGAAGCGAGACGCTTGGGCTTTTCCACCGTAAGTCAGTGTACGCTTGGAATTCATCGGCTTGTTTCGCCTGATCATTGTAAGGTTTGGCTTGGCACACGCTCCGAAAAAGAAATCAACTTTTGGTTTCATTTCTGCTTAAACCTCACCCATGGCTCTATGATTCGACTTTCTCTATTTGAATGAATGCAACACGATTGCTGATTTGAGTCTCTGTCTCTCTTGAGATAAAAGTGGTATTGGTCCTATCCACAGTTTCCGGACGAATTAGTTGATTATTAATGTATTCTTTGTGTATATACTGTAAGTGATGTTGATTATGGTTTCATATTTTGATGCACTGAAAATAATTTTTAAAATGAGGAGACTGTCATGTACTGTAGGTGGACTAAATGTAATAGAGCTGAAAATTGTAGGGTTTGTCATGTTGGGATCTCATCAGTACTTTTAAATGATTTTGTGATTCATTGTCTGTAATGGCTTATGTACAACAGAATCCATGGGCTTTATTCATGTAACACAAGCATTTTATTTGTAAAACCATTCCTGGTTAAAAAATTTATACATTTTGCATTACAGAAATTTAGGACGGTTAAAGGAATAGTTCACCCCAAAATCATAATTTTCCCATTTTATTACAAACCTGTATAAATGTATTTGTTCTGATGAACACGATGGAAGATATTTTGAGGAATGTTTGTATCCAAAACCATTCATAGGCTCCAATCGCTTCCATAGTAGAAATAAAGAATACTATGGAAGTGAATGGGGCTCATGAACGGTTTGGTTACAATAATTCCTCAAAATATCTTCTCTTGTGTTCATCAAAACAAATACAGGGTTGTAAAAATGTGAAGGTGCGTAAACAATGACATTATTTTCTATCCCTTTAAGATATTTTTTGCAGTTAAAGTTAAGTATAGCCCTTCATTTCTCATTACTGTAAAGAGAAAAAAAAATCTTATTTTCATTACTGTTATGTAATTTATAATTTATGCTTACAGTGCTTTTCCTTTAAAACCAAAAAAATACAAGCGATACTTGGTTTTTGGGAATTTATTATGTAAATGAATGCGAAGGAGGATATTGGACACAATGTATGAATGGTTTTACAACTGCTAAAATTCACTCTGTATCATGAAGGAGGCCTGATGTGTTTGTCTGCTTTCGTTACACACTGTTACTTCTTGCCTTGTGTTTGTTATATATCCTGTAATCTCCTGCAGTGTTGTGTTTTATGGATATAGTGGCGTCACATTCGGTCCCTCGATGCGTCCGTCAGCATTAGCACCACAGAATATGGGCAGTTTTCTGTTTTAGAGAGAGTGACCAATTGAATATATATCATATCGTGACCAAACGGATACAAGTCACCAAAATGTGTATTATTTCTACAAACAACATGAGCTGTACAGTGTATAGAGGTGAACTGCCACTTAACATTTTTTTTAAATACTGTCGCGAATCGCTTTCATAAAGAGGATCTTTCATGTCCAGATTTTATTTAAAGGGAAAACTTAAGAAGAAGAGGCCTTATGTTGAGAGTTGTGCAATAATAGGTCTGTAGTAGAGGCTGGAAAAATGACTCGCTGTATGAGTGTTTTGCTACATGCGGTTTTCAACTAGTCAATTATTGTAGATAGATTTATCTGGATTTGTTTTAATTTAAAATGTGAACTGGTTTGTTGGTAAGATGGTGATTTTGAAATCAAATAAAAAGATTATTTAAAGAAATAACACTTGGCTTTATAAGACATTTCTTTGTTTTAATACATGCATGTTTTATTAAAGAAAATATATGGCAGTACATATTAATGATCCAGTTATACAAGCACATTACATATAAAATCCTGTCATGCCTTTGGCAGGATTTATCAAAATTTCATTACCCAAAGCGTAAATATCTTCCTTTGTCAGTTTTCATAATCCTACAACCACATTATTAGCACCAATACAAGTTTTAATAGGGAAAGAAAGCACATTTATTACTAGGGATGCACCGATAGGATTTTTTTGGGCCGATGCCGATTTAAACAGACAACTTCTGGCCGATACCGATATTAAACACTTGTATACAATACTATACAGTTGGTCTATTAGCTAGTTTATTTCTGCATCAAAGTATTTTTACTGAACATGGATTTGATCTAATTAACATTCAACTGACCAACATAATAAGAGAGGCACAAATTAAGCTAAAACAAATATAATAAGACAACATGACAACCTTCAAAGGTGGTTTTTGCTATTCAGCATTTATTTTATTAACAACATTAACTCATTTTTTGCATATAATGGATTTCTTTATGCAGTTAATTAATAAACAATCGGTATCGGCCTTTCTCGTGCTATTGCCGATATGCCGATGGTTTCAAATTCATCAAAAATCGGCCGATAAATATCGGCGGCCGATACATCGGTGCATCACTATTTATTACTGTAACTGTCTGAATATATCTCTCTTCTCATATATTTCTTCTTTAATTAATATAACCAGTGTAGTAAAACAAAAATAATGGGAAACCCAACGTAATTGCACAGTAAGTCAATCAGATAATGCACTGGATTCCTAGTAAACAGTTATGATTCGAAAGTTATAAACATATACATATATTAGCTTTTATTTGTTTGCGTATTGCTTGAAATTTAAGAAAATAAATAATATGTGTGTTTGTGCAGTGATAAAATCTGTGGGCTAGTAAAGAGGTTATAGCTGCACTTTGAGAATAAAGCAAAGCTATTGACCATACAAAATCAGCAGGACCGGAGCCATGTTAAAAAAAATACCATACAGTTTGATAGTGGCAGTGTATATAAGAGGTTAGAGAGAAGTTGGCCTCCTGAGGAAATGAATACACTGTAAAAATTCCTTGTTTCAGTTTAAACCATTGAATTAAGCAGTCATTTAAACTTTTTTTGACTAGATGGAAGTTGCAACAAATTATTAAAAAAATAAAGTTGTTATAACTTAAGCCTACTCAACTTAATTTTTATTTATACCAACTCCTCACAAGTCAAGTAAGTGGAAATGACTTATTAATTTAAGTTGTTTACAGTGTATAAAGATGCATACTGTAAGAATTGGCAGGTGAGGTCCCCTTGCTAAAGGCGGCGTACATCTCTTATAGTGTAAGTGGACAGATTTGTCTGGGTCATGTCTACAAAAAAAGCAAATATAGATCAGTCACTAAACACAATAGATTTGATTTATTGCAAACATAATGTCCTTTTGTGTGCACAAACCTGAGAAGTTTAGGTCATAGTTGAATCTGCCCGCTCTGAAATTCATTGTACCTGAAGGGTTTTGCTGGTACTGGGCCTCAATATCTTCACTTGATACACTGCAATAACCTCGAGAACCACCCTTGTTTATAAAGCACAGCTTAAAGTTTAGCTGGAGTTTCCTTATTTGGGTTTCCTTATATATGAAATTATATACTGTGTATATATAATTTTACATTTTAGACAATGTTGCAAAAAAGTATGTTTATAGTTGCATCTACATACATGTATACATACATACATACAATATATATATATTCAGTTATAGAACAATGATGTTTTAATAAAAAATATATAGTATTTAAAAGTTTAATTTACCTTATTATAATTCTTCCATAAACCATCCATGTCTTTGAACTGCCAGCGAGCTTGTGGAAATTGACTGTGATATGATAACAAATCCCAGCATTTATTGCAGTGCACTTACATCACATTTCTTTTACATCAAACATAAATCTATTTTTCTCTTTTACAGAAACAATCATTATATGAAGCGTTTTCCTGACATTGATTTTTTAAAGAAGGAAATGTAAGATCTTATTACTGGATTCATACCTGTTTGTTTGCTGGGTTCCACCTGCTATTCTCCTCACAACTCTTTTCGTACCATACAGGTTATTTATTTGATACATTCCTACAGAAAAAAAACAACGACATTAGCTACGTCAAGATTAACACAGTATGCTACCCTTAATATTTCTGCAATATTCCACTGCACATTATAATTTTATTTCACAAGTTTTGTCCATTCTTAACAATTTAATGGTAAACAAACTTGGCTTCCCGCACTTAAAAGGAGCTCAACCCCTGTTGTAGAATGGGTGGCTAGATGGGATACAGCAAATGCAAAAATCTATAAACTCGTTATGTGTGCTGTTTTTATCCTAATCAAATCCCCAAACCAAACATTTCAATGGATTTGGGCCATAGCTGTATCCCATCTAGCCAGAACCGCTCTTTATCCTGATAATCATACCCCCAAACCTAACCCGAAACCCAGCATCTCGTGAGATTTCGGCATTTGCTCAGCGGGGATCCAAACTTTGCTGTGTCCCTTCTAGCCAGAACCTTGCAGAACTGCAAAGAGGAAGGCGCAGAGACTGGTGCTTATATAGGCTGATGATTCACAGGACTGAATGTTTAGGCTCTTCCTGAACCTACTTCATTACATTTTCTATCAAATTGTGTAGTAACAGAGCACTACAGTACTTCAGTACATCCCACAATGCAATACGCTAAACATTTTATTTGTGCAATATGAATAATATTAGCTGTGATTTTTACTCTTTCCTAACTCATTTGATTGGGCTGCCGGGGCTGACACATTTTTAATTAAATTTCATTTGAAATTAAAAAAAAATTTCTTAAAATATAACTGCTCCCCAATCTTTTTATATAGTACCAGCAACAGTATGCATTTAATAAATGAAATGTTTTAAACAGGTATTGTTGCAATTTTATTTTTATTTATTGTGTTAACCTTAGTTTATTTTATAATAAAAAGCCTCATCATGTACTGTGAATAGCAATATGTATACATAACAAAATCTTACCACTTAAGCAAAGTGTGTAATTTTGTCGTCCAGCAGTGAATGAAACCTGGGATTGAGGGTTTTGCTGATACAATCTCTCAATATCTGCGCTATCCAATGAACATCCCTGCAGAAACAGTGTAGTCTAATAAACTCTGAAGCTGATTCAAACATGTCTTCTGTTTGTTTGGTTAAGTATAAACATGAGAACTTACTGGTTTCTGGAACTCAGTCCAGATGCCTTCATCACCCATAAACTCCCAGATGCATTCAGTAGATATATTTGGCAAATGTACAGGATATGCAATTGTTGGTAAACTGTATAGGACAGATATTATTGTTGAAATGCTCCATGTGATACAAGCAACTCGTGCATACAGAAATTCAAAGGTTAATTTTCCATACCTGCTGTTGACTGTAACTGTTGAATTGAATTTTGGCCGCCTTCTAACTTTCCTCCTCATATGTGTGTACATGTTTGTTTGAGTCATGGCTAAAGCATTCAGATAAAGCATTTAGTTTTTATATCTGTCCATCTTATTGCCCATAAAGCTGCTATAATAACTTAGCTATAACAGTGCTTCTTATTTGTCTCAATACTTTCAAGGTGAATAATTACCAGTGAAGTCCACAGTGTAATTCATGTGCCCTGCAGAAAACTGAATTGAGCCGTTTGGGTTTTTGATGTACTGTTGCTCTATAGAATCACTTGTAATTGAAGATGTGTTACCAGACAATCCCTGTGTAGATTAAAGAGACAAATAACAAAGAAATTACATATTATCTATACATACACAACCTTATTCCATTGTTCAGTATTATAGCATACATTCATTAATTGTAATACAGCATATTTTTCTTATCTTTATTTCCCATACCTGTAGCACAACTGGATTTATTTCCCAAGGACTGCACATGTTTTTCTGACTCTCATGGATTATTTTATTTTAAGCTTTTGTAAAATCTCTTAAGGGTTGGTTTCTTGGACAGGGATTATCCTAGTCCCAGACTAAAATGCATGTTTGAGCTGCCTTTATTAAAAACATCTTGCACTGAAATACAGTGGCAAAAAAGTATGTGAAACCCTAGGAATAAACTGGTTTTCTACTGTGCCATAAAATGTGAACTGATCCTCATTTAGGTCACAACAATAGACAAACAAAATGTGCATAAACTGACAACACACAAATAATTCTAGTTTCCAGTTTCTTTTTTTAAAACACCCATTAAACATTCACAGTGCTGGAGGAAAATCATTCCAAATAGTTATCATTACTGAAAACTTTAACAGAGATGGAAACATAAATAAACCAAAAACTAAAAATGAAACAAAAAAAGTTAAATGTGATGACTTACTAATATATTTTCTGTCATACTACTGAACAGACTACACAACTGATCTTTAAACCCCCTTCCCATTGCATGGTATTTAACTCAATGTACTTTGAAGACACACCCAAAAGTAAGACAATAAGGCCATGTGACAATACCCAATAGAAATGTGACAGAATGCCCTGACCTTTATACAACTTTAAATACCCTTGTTCTGAGAACAGTGCAACATATCCTCACTATTCTTGCCTTCTTGCCTTTGTACCGTGTGTGAGGGTTGTTTCCACCTGTATGTGCTCCTGTATAGCTTTATGGCATTAGCAACACAAAAGGTCATGGGTTTGAACCCAGTGTGTAATTATTTTGTATATATATATATATACACACACACACACACACATAAATAACATGTTTTTTAAATTTCTTAACTGTGTGTGTTTATATACATTTATAAATGTATATTTAAAATTAGATTTTATAGAAGGTGTACCTGAGATCCATATTCACACCAGCGATGGTTATCTTTGTAGTACCAGCCAACTTCTTGTTTTTGGTTGTGGGACAGAAACATATTTCGCCGTATACTGAGGTTAGCAAAAGGCCCACTGACTGTCATAGCATCAAAGTCAATATAGAGTGATCTGTTGAATAAACAGGAAAAAACTCAATATTAAATAATATACCTTAGTTAATACTTTACCTTAGTTATTATTTAAATGTCCACGTTTAAAATCTCAACATGATAAAGTCTACAATGAAACACGGGGGTTTGTTGACGGCTAAACTCACCCCATGCTGGTGTTGATGGTAATACCAGTAGCTCCTGGCTGACAGTAATGGGATTCAATAAATATATCATTACAGATACTAGACCACTTCTGTCCATCAAACAACTGCCATTCAAAGAGATTACCTGAATGCATAAATGAATGAATGAATGAATGAATGAATGAATGTGTCCTATGATACATACTGACATGTACTGATAAAATATAGCTTGAATGCACTCTCATTTTATTTGGTTTAAAGTGCAAATGTAAATGAATCAATAAATGCGCAAACATGAATGAAACACTAGTGGCTGTATGAATGAATGTATCAGTTTTTCTAGCTATTAAACCATTTTGTCAGATATCCCATTGCATACTAGATTAACTTACACTTGGTTTGATTTCCAGCGAATACACATAGCCTATTGATTAAAATGTATACAGAGTAACAGTGTCTGTGTGTCAATGTAAATATAAAAATTATCAATATAAATGACAGTAACTTACTGGTAGCCATATTGCTATGCTGTTGTCTTTCTGCAGTGCTCCTTGAACTGTTATTGCCTAAAGGTTTTAAATGAATAAATATATACATGTAAAATGTACAAGTTTTAAGAGTAGAGTATGGCGGTGTGTGTAATTTTTGAGCCACACTTACAAATTTGTAATGTCTTTACATTAATACAATATCAAAACAAGTGGGATGTAATTTAAGTATAATGCACGTTTAGATTATAATGGCATAATAAAAAAATTATATTCCACCTGTTTTTTATGTAACAAATTTAAACCTGGCATGAGTAAAAAAACAACAAAGTGATACATTAACCATAAAGGACTGCAATTCAAGATGACTTGCAAAACACAGATGTGGTTTTGTTTAATTATTTGTAAATAAAATATCATATAGAGACGGAGCGCAGTTATGCTAATTTGAAAACCACACCCATCGGAGGGGAAAACAATCCAAACATCTCCATTGACTTTGTATTGCGAAAGGCCGCATCCTTTTTCATTTTTGGCTTATAACAAAAAACTGAATAATGCCTAAAAGCTGCTGTGTGACAGGATGTACAGCTAACAAGCCAAAAACCCCAGAAATAAGTTTTTAAAAGCTGTCGAGCCGAGAAAAAAGTGGATTGCCGACTACGTTTCCTAGTGGGCGCAGTTCTACTAATAGTAGTACTATGAAAAGTTGCCTGTTTCCACTTTTGTGTCTTTAAACACTCGTTTTTTGGGGTCGACAGCTTATAAACACTTATTTCTGTTTTTTTACTTGTTAGCTGTACACCCTGTCACACAACAGCTTTTAGGCATTATTCTGTGTTATAAACCAGAAATGACAAGGAGGCAGCCTCTCGCAAAACAAAGTCAAGGGAGACGGATGGATTGTTTTCCCCTGTGGGCGTGGTTTCAAGTTATTACGCGTTGTCCTCTGTCTCTATACATAAGTATTTAGGCATATTTATATATCATTTATTTGTATTAAATTGTACCCAGATATAACCCAGTCAACACTTTGATCTCTCAGTGAAGTCACTATGAGCTTACATGATCCTCAAAATGTTGTCACAATGTGTGCGTCACAGTGAGCTAAAATTTTAACCACACAGCGCACTCACGGTTTGCTCATATATTAAGGTCACCATATGAGGTCACTGCACACTCAATGGGAGCTCATACTACCCATAAAGCACATGGTATGAAAAGTACCAGATGTCGCTCAGAGAACTAATATTCTAGCGTTTGCTAATCGGAAACATGTCGCAAAGACGTCGTCAGCATTTAATTGCAAATATTATACCATAATATGACCATAGTATGAGCACACAGTGAGTGTACCATGACTTCACATTGTGACTCATACTATGGTCACTATGTGAAGTCATGGCACACTCATTGTGCACTCATACCATGAACTCATTGAACAACATTCTAAATTCACAATGAGCTCAAATATAACTCACACTGTGATTATCATCACAGTCTAAGAACGGTGTGACATCACTGTGATCCTCCAGTCTCCACCTTTTCCTAGTGAGATATAGGAAGTAGAATGCCCTACTTGTGTTGTATTGCCTCCTTTTAACCTGCTCAGTATTTTAAAATCACATTGACCTTGCATATAACTCACACTGTCAATTATCATGGTATGAGAATGGTGTGAATTTACTGTGATCTCGTGTGATCTCACGTGTTGACTGGGTAATGTGATAACCCACACCTGTATTAGGCTATGTCTACTTCAAATCACCTGAAGGTTAAAAAATACGGTGCCACCGGATTTAATATTTAGCTATTTAATCAAAATTTCTGGCATTTTTGTGTCGTTTTTAATATGGTGCTTCTGGATCATATTTTTTTAAATCTTTTTTTTTAGTTATATTTTTAATAAAATACAATTATTTAAGCAAGGTAAAGTAGAATATACTGACCTACAGCAGAAACTTCATAATTACTCCGTAAGTGTGCGACTCTTCCTCATCTTCATCCTCACACTTCTGCCATTAGTGTGTATGAATGTGTCAGACAATAACAATGCTGTATGTTTAAAAGGTAACGTCACTTTTAACGTAAGTTTCTTTACTCACATACGGTTCCTGGACAGTTCAGAACATCGATGGCATAAAACAAACAAAAATAAAGTTTATCTTATATTAAATGGACGCATTGTCAAACGTTTCCTCAGAACGACGAAGCGAAAGATATGGAAAGCTGACAGCGTCGCCACACCGGCTCGGTTTCACTTTCCTTTCAGCCTCGTGACTCTGGATTTCCTAAACAAAGCAAACCGGTTGGCTGCTTTCCAGATGTCTGATGGGTCGCTTGTGGCTGGCATTTGTTGGAATAGCAGGCTACAGTATTATGTAACAGAAGATACCACTGATAGATATATACATTATATGGGTAACATTTTGACCTATTTCTAATAAAATTGAGAAATGTTGATGTGTTTATGTAGCTTATTTGGTAGGATATTGGGTTAACAGCGCAAAGGTTGTGGGTTTGACCCACTTCCTGATGTATACCTTGAATAAGTTGTTTTGAATTAAAAACGTCTGACAAATGCATTTAAAAACAATGTTTAATATTGTGTGTGGAAAAAAATGACAGCATTTGGTGACTTATTAGAAAACTCCAATGATAATTGTTATACAATCCTAACCACATATAGCATACAACATTTAAAACAAAGATTTTACATAATGTTTAAAAACCCATTCAAAATACATATTCTGTAGTTTGTGTATTGCCTCATGCCCAAGGGAAAGTGTCATAAGAGCACCCATTTCATAGCTCAGGTTAATTTAATGTCAACTTGAGCTTTGTCTTTAATGCTTTTTTTATGTTTTAGTAATAAACAGATACAAATCACATTTTAAGAAAATCCTGTTTAGGTGTTTTCCCTATACGTTGTATTTTATACATCAAAAACAATTGTCGGCAGCTTCATGTAACAAAACCACATACAGTATAGTGTATACATGGTAAATACAGCTGTGTGGCCAGCTGGCTCAGGCAGTTTTTGATTAAAAATGGCATAAAAGGAAGTCAAATGTTTACTAGGCACTTTGTATAATTCTTCAAGCCATACAGAAAGCATTGCATTTCTAAGGACACTTCATTTTCATTAATATTATCATAAAGAAGACATAATCACAAGGTTATTTAACTATCATTTGTAAACATAATTTGTAAACATAACTTTTTATTTTTTTATCACCACAGGCAGTAATTCTAAATAAAACATCCTGAATCTTATTTTCACCTAACGTTCATATTCACTTAAAGGAATAGTTCACCCAAAAATATAAATTCTGTCATCATTTGCTGTCATGTTGTTACAAACCTGTATAAATGTATTTATTCTGATAAACACAAAGGAAGATAATTTAAGTTTGTAACCAAACCGATCAGAGGCCCCATTGACTTCCACAGTATTCTTTTTTCTGGAAGTCAGTGGGGCTTGTGATCACCTCCAGCCTTAATTCGGCAAACTCCTGTTCTTGAGCTTTTGCACACCCATTAAGTGCGGCGGATCTTGCGTCTGGCATTTGTTCTTTGGTTAACCTGATTCATCCCTAAATTGAAAGTCAAAAGGTTAGTATACCCAAAAGTCATTCCCTTGTTCTTAATACGACACAAAATGAGACACATTGCACAGTTGTGTCTTTTTTAACTATGTTTTAGCTGACATACTTGAAAAATCCAGTGTGTAAGGGTCACCATTAACATTGAATGTCATTGTCTTCTGTTTACTTTGGTAACAGCTCTCGATGTCATCACTTGAGACTGAACATCCACCCTATTGATATATGGAGAACAAGACAAACAACATGTTTTCACTTTACTACTACTGACATTAATACAGTTTTGTCACTTTTAAATTACTACATTAACATACTACTAACACAAATATGCATTATGCATTTTAAACGAATGATTCATACACTAAAGAATGAGTTTTACCATTTTTTTGAAGGTGTGCCATTTACCAGCTCTCCCTTCAAACTGCCACACTGAAGCCATCAAGCCCCGGAAACTGAAGGGCAACGTGCTTCTGTTTTTGCAAACAGAAGTAATATGTTTATATTCATTTAGTTTATGTTTTTCAAACAGGCAATCATTTATTAACTATTAACTTGTCAAAGAAATAATTAAAAAGCATTCCAACACATTAAATACATACTAAAACACATTTAAATTGTTCATAGTAGTTTTAGCCTCTATTATTGATATTGTTTTGATGTAGATGATGGTTGTGTCAACATTAATCATCACATTTTCAACTTAAAACATTCTGATCATATTAGTGTCTATAAAAAAGCTATAAAGCAGAAGTGGGGATTAAGGATTATTCAATGACTGACCTAGTGTCAGCCATCATTTTTATCTTTATTTACATTTAAAATCCACATATCTACATTTATACATTTGAGATAGAATTCATTTAAAGTCACTACGTAGAAATATTTCAAATTCAACACTAAGATGGATCTACTTACTTTACTTAACTTAGTTACAATGGTTAAGTTTACTCTCTGTGAATGCCATATTAGGGTAAACTTGATGATTTGATGACTTGATCAAGGTTTTGAGAGACATTTTCAATTAAAGGGATAGTTTACCCAAAAATTTCCCCTCATGTTGTTCTAAACCTGTATGAGTTTTTTAAATTGTCTTTAATAGTTTAATAGGAAAACAAATATTGTGGAAGTATTGTGATAAATGATGAATAAGATATTTTGATAAATGATGGTAAGCGCACAGCTGATTGTAACCATTGACTTCCATAGTAGGAAAAACAAATACGATGGATATCAACTGTTTGCTTACCATTATTTATCAAAATATCTTTTGTGTTCATCAAAATAAAAAACTCATGATGAGTAAATGATGACAGAATTTTCATTTTTGGGTGAACTATCCCTTTTGCTTTACAGTATATAAATGGTGTAAAGCTCTTAAAACTCACGCTACAGCTTTAGACGGATCATATTTAGGGCGTCGTCTAACCCGTCTTTTCTGGCCTGTAGATAAACTTTTCTGATACATTCCTGGAAACAGACACATATCTTCATATTACCGATCCTGGTTTAAAAATATATAAAGTAATGGTGCTAATAATTCAACTTTTCAGGGATGTTTGTGGGTTCATTTTAAACAAACCTTTAAAGCTAATCTCGAATGTGCTGGAATCAACAGCAAACTGAAAAGAACCCTTCTTGTGCTTTTGGTATTCCTTTTCCAGTCTTGAACTCTGAATCCCATTGCTTTTGCCCTTTGAACGCTGAACGAACAAACATGCAGATGATCATCATACAGCATTCCACAGATCATAATGTTCATTATTGAAGTAGTTTTTCTCTTATATTACATTGCTCTCTGGATACTTGATTCTAATTGGTCTGTCATAACATTCTGCTATTTCTCAATAAGAACAACTGAAATTGATAACAAACCCCCCAGCTGGGTTGTAAGGATTATCTTGCATTATTCAGTTGTTAAATATTACACTTTCTTTTTTCTCATGCAAACAGTAACAAAATATCTACCTGGGAGCAAATTACTTTAAATAATTATTTTATGTCCAGATATTTACTCATGGCAAGTAGGTTTCCATTGAGTTGGTTAATGTACATACAGCTGCATGTTATTGCAGATGAATACACAACACAATGCTTGATTCTGATTGGTCAGGTGACAACATTCAGAGGCTTGTTATTCCCAAATAACAACAAATCCTTATACGTGTAGTGTGTACTCAGGGATGGGCCGTAATTTTGATGTTGCTCATATAATATTGTATAATGTTTGTGCTGAACACAGTGTTATGAGACTTTTGTTAATAGCGCACGCACACACCAAACAAAAGCTGACACGTAATTAACATCACAAGAGAAATGTGTTTTTGTTTGTGAGGTTCAGCTTCCTAATGAACCCAATGTTAAAATTTTAAAAATTTGGCTAGGTGCATATCAGGCTACGGATAACCTATGGTGTAGTAGACCTTATGCACGACTAGAAATGTGACTTTAAGCCATAGATTGAAAGGAAAGTGAAATCTATGACTGAAACATACTTTGATTCCCCTAAATTCATAATTAAATTATGAGCCTAAAATTCACATAGTCACATATTTAAAAATAATTCAACCAAATGCATGTTGATCTTGAACTTTGAACTTGTTTGAACATGTCTTGGTGTATAATTAAAGGGATAGTTCGGCCAAAAATGATATTAAACCCATGATTTACTCACCATCAAGCCGTTCGAGATGCATATGTCCATCATTTTTCAGACGAACACATTTTCAAGTTATTTTAGCAAATGTTTTAGATCTTTTAGTTAATCAAACGTAGACTTACAGGGTCCACGTCCTTTAAGTCCAAAAATGTGCATCCATCATTCACAAAATAAATTCAAACGGCTCCACGATGATAAACATAGGCCTTCTGAGGGTAATCTGCGCGGTGTTGTTGTAGAAATATCAAAATGTAAAACTTTATAAACAAAAATAACTAGTTTCCGGTAACGCCGCCATCTTAGTTGCGTCCGCATTCAAGATAAGAGCGTGCGCAGTTTATGGAGGGTTCTGTGCTGCTGCTGTGCCCCCGCCCTCCGAATTAGTCATACATCACTAAGAAAAGTGTGTAAACCACGCTGATACTCTTTCCTGAATATACAGAGGATTCTAAGATGGTGGCATTACCGGAAGCGGGTTATTTTCGTTTATAAAGTTTTAAATTTGGATATTTCTACAACAAAACGGCACGGTTTACCCTCAGAAGGCCTTTGTTTATCATCCTGAAGCCGTTTGGATTTATTTTGTGAAGGATGGATGCACATTTCTTGGACTTGAAGGACGTGGACCCCGTAACATTACATTTAATTTACTGAAAGATCTTAAACATTTTCTAAAACAACTGAAAATGTGTTAGTCTGAAAAATGATGGGCATATGCATCTCAGATAACTTGGGGGTGAGTAAATCATGGGTTTAATATCATATTTGGCCGAACTATCCCTTTAACCCTGGAGAACCCAAGAACCCTTTTATTAGCAGCAATTAACATTGGCCAAATTTGACCCGTGGGTTCTCCAGGGATAAACTCACTAATTTACTTAGGATACACCTACCTTCACTCCAAACTGGTGCCACTTCTGTTTACCATGGTAATACCACAGCCACTCAGTTTGCTTTGAACCTTTACGCCGGACTTTAATGTTAGTTTTGGTAATAACTCTCATCTTGGTAAAGTCGATCGAAATAACTCTATAATGGGAATAAAATACAGAATACAACAGAAAAAGAGGAAATATATCAAGTAATTCTTTTAACACTTCTATTTAACACTTACTGACGAAAACTGAAATTTGTTACAATACAATCTGTTAAAGTACACAAAATTGTTTTGACATTAAACTTAAATTCAAAATATGAGCATTTCTCCTTTTTAGAGTTGCAATGGCAATTTCACCTGAAACTCTCAAGTGAGGCTTTTTATTGCACATAAAATCTGTTACAGTCAAATGGAAAGCAAACATACCCAGCAGGGGTGTTATAGATGTTGATTCCTTTGGCTTCAGGGCGTGAATACTGAGCTTCTAGGACAAAATCATTGGAAACATCCTCCCAGCCATCTCCCAAATTCAACTGCCATCTGTAGGGACTGTCATCGTCTTCTTCATCATCTATAATCAGAGTCAAAAGACTTAATAATACACAACGCACATGTTTTCATTAAACAATTATATGTAATACTCACATACCTGCAGACACAGGACTGCTATTCCTTCTCTGCCGCTTACTATGGCTTTCACTGTCTGGATGTTCATTTGGTTGAGGTGATGCATTTGAAGCAGAACTGTGTTTGAGACGACATCCAATGCCATAGCGGCATGAGCCCTCCACGTGGTATTTGCATATGTGCTCATACTGACACCTGTCTCCATTTCGGCAGTTGCCATGATTGTAATACTTACAAATCTTACGCTTGAATGCAGCACATGCTGTTGCAACTGCTTTATCGCTGGAATCTGAGTCAGAGTCACAGTCAGAGTCGATAAAGGAGCCTGAATCTTTGGTTGAAGTATTTGAGGTATCAGAGTCTGAGCCACTATCACTGAATTCTGAGCCTTCAGTGTCTATGAAAGGAAAATCATTTTTAATCAACGTGTCAAAATCGGAATTTTCTTTTAATATAAATATGTTATTAAGGATATCTGTAAGCTCAACTGGTAATGCATTTGATCCCAGGGAACACACATACTGATAAAAAAGGATGTTTATTAACTATGTGGTCTAAAACGTTGACAAAATTTGCATTTAGAAGATAAAAGCATACAGTCCTCTCCCTTTGCAGCAAGAATGGATAAACGATTTTAAGACATCATTTTGAATTTCACTTTCTCATGAGTGTCCTGCATAAACATCTACAACTGTAAGTAAATACTGTTCCTGCGTCTAGTTCCATACTACTTATGTAAGCACTTTAGGGTTTCATCTACTGTAAAGAAAACGAAAATCAGTATGTGCAATAAATCCGGAAACTTTTCAAATCCTTGGATTTACAGCAGATTTTGGCTACTTTTACACTGTTACCACAACAGGTTGTTTTTCTACGGCTTGAAGAAAAAACTATTTTGTTCATCAGCTGCCCATGTTAAGGCATGATGATTTTATTTATTTATTTATTTAAACATACTTTGTTTATGATTAGTGGTTCTCAATAAGAAATTGTGTATGCATAACAGTGACTAAAATATGTGTATCAGATATTTAGCAGTGTCATGTTTTGAGTTTTGGTGTTTATGCTAGGACCCGGGGTCATGTGGTAGTTTTGGTTCATCAATGGACTGATTTTATTACGATGACCTGGCAACCCTGCCTGTGTGCATGGCATGGGCGTTGCTTCACTATAATATGATGTGAAACATATATGTTGGCTCTGTAATATTTTTATATTTAAATATTTAATTACTGCAAATGAATTTGACTAACTTTACAAGCATTATTGTATTGAATGAAACGCACGTAGGATGTGTTGTATCGTCTCGCATTGTCGTATTATTTCTTCGCCCTCTCCAGTAGCGTTCTTTAAAACTACAGACTATATATCAAGTAGGCTATTGTGTAGTATATGAGGAAGTAATATGGTTATTTATTTATTTTCCTAAGGTTAAAAGCCGAATCCCAATCATTTTCTAAATTAATTGTTTTAATTTTTCTGAAAATGTATAGAATTAATTTAAAACATATATTGGACACTAATTTTAAACTCTTTGTTTTTCGTAATAATAGTTATTACAACATGCCCCTTAATGTCTTCATGCGCAAAGATTTCAAACCATACTTTATGAAGTAAATGTTACCTGGATTAACAACTAGTTTTAGTTATATATACATAAGAAAGAAAAACAGGCAATGAAAGGTTTAGCTTCGAGTGACGCTATGGTGGTTAATGAAGACAGATATGCATAACTTTATCGTCTAAGTTAGTCAGATAAGGTAAGAGACACATTTATATTACGTTTACTGTATTAGATATGAGAAAAGATATGAAACTCACCGGAATCATCTTGGTGATTCGAAGCCATGTTTATAAATGAGAGTGAGATGTGCTTTTAGTTTCAATTTCTCAAAAATACAAGTTACATCCCTAAACAGACTTATGCACACACATAGCCTTTTATATGCTGTTTCGAGCCTTTCTGTAAATTTAAATGAGTAATTGTCAGAGAATGAATTTGAACTGACTAAAATGTACAATACTACAAATCATAACTTATATTTTAAACAAATAGATAGTGTGGAGATCTGGCGCCATCTGTTGGGAAGAAATTGTAACTTCTATCTAGAAATGAGCCAAATCGGATTTGAGTGAGGAGGTTATTTATTGATTACTTTTAATGCGATCAACGCATTTTATTTTAAATAAACACTCCTGGAATGCTTCGGTTTCACTGAAAGACCTAATTATTATATGTCATGATCTCCTCGAATGTGGAAAGAGATAAACCCAGATGCATACTTAGGTGTACACAAACAAGGTTAATTGGGGTTGGGGGTGTGAACAAAACCAGGGATGGCTGCCTCAAAAATTCACATAATAAAAGACAAACAAAGAATTGCGTTTCCATCAAGTAGTTGTTTGAGCGAATGACAGTGGAATCGGTAACCTAGTAACAACAGCAAACAAAGGAGGTACGCGTGGAAAATGGAGACAAGATTGCAGCGAGGACTATACTTGTGCACAATGGGGCAAGTTATTCATTTATTAGCATTGCAGCTTGTAGTTGTCAAACTAATGCTGTGCAGTGTGCACACAGAAGAAGGAATGCA
Organism: Paramisgurnus dabryanus; assembly: GCF_030506205.2. NCBI lineage: Eukaryota > Metazoa > Chordata > Actinopteri > Cypriniformes > Cobitidae > Paramisgurnus > Paramisgurnus dabryanus. Next base: position 15,298,348 of record NC_133337.1, read on the forward strand.
GCATTTTTGATGAAGGCAGTAGCAGCAGCAAGCACATTGGGACGACGTCGAACCCCATATATGGTAAAGACAGCTCCAGCGGAAACAGCAAGACGGTCAGTCACGTGGGTTTAATGTACGCTACGTCAGAAATAATTCGGCAAATGCATTTCAATTTTTCCTATTATTCGCACTTACTCTTTATTCGCATAAATCAAAACAGGCTAGCATAAAAAACTTTTTTGCGAATTAAGGGATTTTTAAACGAAAGCATCAAAAATGCTGCATTCCTTCTTCTGTGCACAGCATTCAGTTGGGCAATTACAAGCTGCACGGCTAGTTAATTAATAATTTGCCCTAATTGTGACGACATGCAGTCCTGTCTCCATTTTCCAAGCGTGCCTTGTTTTGTTTACTGTTGGTTACTAGGTTACCAATACACCACCGTCATTCGCTTAAACAACTTGATGGAAACGCACATAATTCGCATTTCTGTGTTTTCTTTTTTTCGAATTTTGAAAAGATTCGCTTCACGTTTGGATGGAAACGAGACAGCCATGTCACGTGACTATGCTTAAATACAGCGATGCATTTCCCAAGTGTTTCGAAAGGGGGCGTACCTGCCGAATCTGCGTTTGACTGACAGGGTAGAAAAAACATCAGAAAATACCTCATGTTTCCATCACCATGATTTTATGCGCATTTTGAAGAATCGCATCAAAACCTAGTGATTACCGACAACAAATTTCGATTAAAAATTCCTTAATTCGCAAAAACGTTTTTACGCTCGCTTGAGGTGTTTTTTGCAAAAATTATTAATGCGAATAATGGGAGGTGGAAACTTATTTGCCGAATTAATTTCGAACATTAAACCCACTTGTCTGATCGCCTACCTGTTTCCGCTGGAGTCGTCTTTACATTATATGGGGCTCGACGTCGTCGCAATGTCCGAATGCCTTCATAAAAAGTCTGCATTTCTTCTTCTATGCACAGCATTCAGTTTGGCAATGAAGCTGCACTGCTAATAAATTAATAACTTACTACATCGTGACTATGCAGTCCTGTCTCCCTATTCCTACTTGTTTTGTTTACTGTTGGTTAGGTTACCAATAACACCGTCATTCGCTCAAACAACTTGATGGAAACGCACCTAAATCGCATAAATTTGTATTTCTTTTTTGCAAGCAATCCTTCAAATTACTTTGAAAAAGTCACTTTTCCTCATATCCACAGTTATTTCCTAAAAATATATTTGCATGTCAACAAGTGTCTCTTGTGTGAGTATTTTTTCAAAGGCTGAAAAATGTTTGTAAAAAAGGAGTCTGAGTCCTTTATATTATACAATTTGTGGCATATTGTGCCTTAATATATTATTTAATCTCTCTTTTTTTGGTATTTATCTCTTTTCAATGTATTATATATAGTTATTGACAACGATGAGCCTACAAGCAGATGTTACAGATGTTACAACAAAAATAAATTGACTTCATTATGACAACATATTTTTTGTGATGCAATAATATCCCTCTGGAGACATTTGAATTACATGACTACATTCTGACATCACCTACATACAGAAAACTTATAAATTATAATAAATTCCCTAAAACTCCATAGTCATTTAATGTAAGCTGTATATTAATATATTATATACTACATATTCTTGTGCATAGTAACATATTTGTTCTTATAAGAACAAGTCTCTATGACCACAAATGTCTCAGAATGTTAAATCTAATAAGGTCAGTAGCTTTGATTTCACAGTAGGCATTGGACGCTGTCCGCTGTGGCTTTGTAAAAGTAGGCTACTGTATTGTATTGCACAGCATCAGCTGTTTTGTATTACTGAAGGCAATGTTCTTCAATATGTTATTTACTTTCTGGCAAAGTACAGTGGCCTAAAACACTCAACCAAGCCACAGCTGCAGCTATATCAAAACAAAGTGAAAAAAAAAATGTGTGTGTTGTGTGCAAAGATGGTTGTGCATGTGCATTTAACTTTGAGTGGTTGTGATGTTACATAAATGTGTTCCTGTGTTTTAGGACATTTGGTGTTTGAATATATGTCTGTGAAAGGTTCTTGGAATCTAAATGAATTTGTCTCATGAGGGTCTATAAATAATCGATCTCCCTCTCCATCACTTCCTCTTTACAATGGGCCTTTTTTAACTTCATTTAAATAAACTTAATTGACTAAGGCAAATTTCAAACAGACTTTGTCAAGCCAAGAATCAACGGTTTACCTCTATACACCTGCTTAAAGTCCCTGTAAAGTCCGATATTAAATGTGTTCTGAGTCTGTCAAACCACAGAAAATGTGTTACTAACCACCCAACCAAATTTGAATGATGGAAAAACGACAGGTAAATAAAATAAGTTATCAAAATCTTGGAGAAATAGGCAGCATGTGTTTAATGAGTTTAAATTAATTTAAATTTCAAAACCAAACCATATTTAGTGTGTTGAGCAGTAATGAGTTGGAGTTGCTAACAATCTTTAAATGTTTATTTCATGCAAATTTCAATGATCCATGTTCCAACAGGAATACAATTAAACGTATTGGGGAAAGTACCATAGTAAAGAATACATTATATTCACTTTTTTGCTTTCTCTGACATTCAAATAGACATTAAGTACATAATTTATTTAGTATAGGGATATAAACAGTTAACACAGTAATCATTAACTGACAATTTGTTCAACAAATGCTATAAAAGTAGTGTTTTACAACAAGAGGGCTAAATTAATGGGTTTATCATATACAGCACCAGGTGCAATAGTGAGTCTTTCTAGACAAACATTCAGTTTGTCTTTCATAATTATTGCTATTCTTTACAAAATATACTAAAACATGCCAGACACGATAAAAGGTCAAAAGATATGGCACAGTGTCGCAACAAGCACAAGAAATTGTATTGTATCTTTGTGGTTCGTGCAAAGAAATGACTCTCTGAATCTCTGAAAATGTAAGCCACCCTATGATTCTTTTACACATTAAGACATACATTTAAAGTACAGTCAAAAAACATAAATTCATTGACAATGGAAATGACTAAGTAGTGTGTATAAATAGCTGGTAGTGATGTAGGTATGCGTTCAGGGAATTTCAAGTTGTTTAGCCGTGTAACTGGATGTTCTTGTTTTTTTGTCTCTTTTCTCTTGTCTTTCAGCCTAAAAACAAGGTACTAACACGTAATGAATAGATTATCAAAATATCATCCACACGGTATATGAAGGACCCTTTCAGTTACTGGTGAAATGACTGTTAGTTATTTTAACTTGGCTTGCAGGCTCCTTGAAAACACTTTATATTACATGTTTTAGATACTTTAGCGGATACTTTAAATGTCCAAGTACAATTCAACAACAAGTATGTACTCAATCGTTGCATTGCATACATTTTCTCTTATTTTAGTTCACAGTATTTAAATATATCTTAAATCAAGTGGGAATAAATTTTTTCATGATATATTCTAGTACATTGCACTTACAAATATGCGATTTTTAAATTACGGAAAAACATCTATGGGTTCGAAAATATAAACATAAAAAACTTGGACAATTGTTTGTTACCCTAACCCTGTCAAACCTCTAGGCTAAAACAAGTAAAACCACCTAACTACGATGGAGAGAATTTAAAAAATGCAGATAAGATCACAAGGAATTTAAAAAAAATTACGCTGAAAAATCCCTGAATCGATTTCTGTAGTCATGGCTCCATTTTTTGCTATTATTCTATTTTATTCTTTTTTAGGCCTGAAAAACAGTTTCTTAGTGAGCATGGATGCAAAACAAGGCACCTGCTTTTTCCCTATGGCCTTGCGATCGTTGCAGTTGCCCACACTGCGGTAGGAAACTTTTCTGTTAACAAGCGTCAGGAGCTCGGTGAACTCCGCTGTGGAACCGTAGCGTTTTAGGATTTCACACAGATCCTGGATGTACCATGAGCCCCTTATAACCTCACGGTGAGAATAGTACCCTTTAAAAAGAAGAAAGCAACATCACTACACACTTAAAGTGAGATAACTTTAAACTTAAGTATGGATCTAAATAAGAACATACAAGTAATAGTTTGTTAACATGTGTCAAATTTTCAAACACTGACCTTCAGCCACTGAGTAGCACATAATGAAATCTGCCCCTGCTGGAAGGGTATATAGCACCCCTGCATCCACTTCCACCTCGTTGACCATTTCACTGTCCGTCACATCCATTGGCACCACTGGATCATCGTGTTTGTCACCACGACAAGCCTTATGTTCAAAGAAGTAACAAGTTACAAGTTTCTTTATACTAAAAATATACTTAAATACCAGAAAGTACATTTTTATTACATACCTAATGTACCCTAGTGCACTTGAAAAAAGTAACATACTAAAAAACAGTAATACTTTTAACACTACTAAAACAAATGATGTAAAAATCGCATAGTTGGGTACACTTAGATGTATCTTAAGAAGCAGTGGTGGCCAGTGACTTCTCTTTTGAGGGGTGTGAATAAAAAAAAAGGGTTCAAAATGTGTGTTTGTTGCCTTATGTGAACCATGTCCATCATGCGTCTTGTCAAAATACCCCACTACCGAAAAGGTTTATGATAAAAGAGATGCTCACGTTCACAAAATGCACTAGTCAACATTTGAAGTGGATCAAAACCTATCCTAAAAGTTGTCTTATAACCAATGCCCAATACCCATTCTTGTCTTAGGACAACTTTGATAAACGTTTTTGATCCACTTCAAATGTTGACCAGTATAGTTGACAGACACTAAACTCTGATTATTTTTGTGTATGTCCAGTATAAAACTAGTGCATGAAAACAGTACTTTAAAATAAAGTGTATTTTAGTGCACCTTTTTCAAACAATATATGTAAGGACAAATTACCTGTAAGATGAAGATTTTGGGTTTCCCTGCTAGGCTATGACACTTATTCCCCTTAAACAGAGCAGTGATTTCATCGACATCAATCTTGTCATCATAAGCATAGATGTGGCCATTTTCTCCATGACTTAAAAAGACGCAGACTAAACAGTCGGCATCCGCATGATTTGCGTCAGCAGCTGTAACAAAGGATTGCAGTGCATTAGCACAAATAGTTGAGGAGCTCAGATGCAAAAGCATGCCCTCGACCCATACTATATGTTTAACAAATACCTTTGCTTCAAATCATTTTAATCCCAGCCATTCAGAATACTGCTTGTTAGCAGAATCTGCTAAACGGCACATAGATTTTTCAGCAATGTCCTCTAAGTGCATGGAAAATGAATTGGATGAACGACGGCGAACGAAACGACCGTGGATCACATTCAAACTTGTGTCCCTTGTGAGTACTTCGATCTGAATACAACCAGAATGTGGCAGTGACATGGATCACAGCGCCACCTAATGTGTGCTTCATTTTCTTAAATTTTTGCAAATGATGAAAGTCAGAATGTAAAATTTAAGAAAATGTAATTGTTTCTAGTTGCATATTTAATGTTTGCTATGGTTTACTATGTTATAAAATATATTCAAATGTATTCAATACAAATGAATTGACTAAAGTGACATTTGTAAAATTTCAATTACTGACTATTAACTTTTTCATTGCCATTAAAGTTAAAATAAAGTGAACTTAAACATAAAACATAAAAAAAAACATGTCAGATACACTTAAGAGGGTTTTGCATCTGAACTCCTCAGTTAAACTGATGCCCATTAGGTTAGAAAAGAAAATGCATAACAGCTTTCCTCACATGCAATAGCATTTATTGTCATGTCACAAGAACCAATGACATTTTATATCATCAAAGATGACCATATACAGTATGCTGTCATAGACAGAACTTGTAAATAACCCTGAATATTCCTATAAATTCAACCATAATTTCTCAAAACATAAAGGGAACTATTGATGTCCCAAGGTGCATGGCACATACCTTTGTTCAGTTCTTCCAAAACCTGATCACGTTTATAATCATTGAAAGCCTTTACTTCAAAGCCCAACTCTTTAAATCTGACAACAGGAACAAATGTTTGGTTACTATAGTTTAAAAATTACATTATGCAATACAAAAAGCCATGTAATCATATTTGTGTAGCAAGCATTAATGTAATTTCAACGGCAGCAGTCTGACCCAAATCATTTTTCTGTAATTAACTTTTTTCTTAATATAATAAAATACATCAGCACTATTAGTCTAATATTTCAAACAGCACTTCAAATACCTTCCCTTGAGGTTCTCTCTGTCTGCAGTGGTGCCAGAGCGGGGGTTCAACATGAGATGCCAATAGAAATTTTCATGGTTGAAGATAAGAGCGAGTCCTCGTCTCTTATAGGCCATCTTATACTCCTCATTAGGATCCATTGTAAATACACTGAAAAACGATACAAATGGAGTCGAAATGCAATGTCGAAATGCATCAAAGTTACAAAGAGACTTTACGTTACCTTTGATTAATGGCATCAGTCTCTGTTATGTTGTCTCCAGCTGAAAATAAAACCCCAAAACAAAAATACTAAATATCTGATTTGCAATGCGTAGTATCTACTACGTATAAAGTATCCAAAATTTCTGAGATTGCGTTCACATCACAAATCTTTCAAATCACTGACATGTAGACAAAACAACTTATGATCAGTAGCCGAAGTTTGAAAATTAGTGAGGTCTAGGGTGGGGTGTGAAAAGTTAACAAATGCTATCCCAGGTGAAAAAGTGCACTAAAAAGTGCCTGAAAGTAAAGCTTCAACGAATATGGTTTTTTTAACACAACTTGTTTCTTATATTATGGAGTGAAATTCTGTCATTATTATCTGTTAGCTTGAAGCTTAGCTTAGCGGTCGTCCATGTTTTGAATTTCCACTTAAATTGCCTGGAACGCTTTGAAGTAGGGGCTAGTAAACGTCACGAAGGATAATTCCCACGTCCCACTGGTTTGGATGGGCTCTGGAACGCAGCATTAGTACACGATGTAACTACAGAAGAGTCTAGTTTTTAATAGGAAAAATATTGAAACTCTTTGGTTACTTTTGAGCACGATGCTAATAGTTTAATCAGATTCAATGGATTATGCTAAGCTATGCTAAAAGTGGTACCGCCAGACACAGAAATCAGCTGAATGGATTCCAAAATGGTAAAAATCAAATGTTTTTTGTATACTTTTTCAGGTGCACTGAAGTATTACTGAATTTCTCGAGTTAATTAACATGTAATTAAAGTGTTAATAAGATAAAGCATATTTGGTGTGCTGTGCAAGGGGAGGGGTCCGAGCTGATGTGGCAAAGTACTGTAGTACAGCACGGGGCGTTGGTGTCTCATGATTATTTATGAGATAGCGTATTTTTATCCAATGCGAAGATGTTTCGCTTTTGTGTGTGCGCGCGCATGCATGTGCTTCATGCAGCCAGGTCAGCCGGAGTGGGGGTCGGGTCTGGTGCTCAGGACCATAGATATGTATATAAAGGCTAGATGGCTCAAGGCGGAGTCAGCTGTGTCGTCACTTGGCGGCCATCTTAGGTCAGTGCTGCCATAGTGCTGCTCCCTGCTGCTGTGGACGGAAGGTGAGTGACATACGCCAACTAAAATGCTCGTAACTTGCTGAATTCTTGACGGATTTACAAACGGTTTGGTTTTTTACAAACGTTATTAACGTGGCTATAATTCTGGATGCTTTAACATGTTTCATGAATTTTTTATTTATTTTTAGTATACGTATTCAGTGTCATAGGTACATCTTTGACGTTTATAACAAACCAATCCGTTTGAAAATCGGTAAAAAATTAAGCAAGTTATGGTCATTTAAAAGTACCTGCATCATTAAAACTCAATGCTACGAGTGAGCGAGCGCCCTGTCCTAAGATGGCCGCCAAAATGCGGACGTTCCACTCAATTGGCCATCAGCGCGGACGAGCCATCTAGCCTTTATATACATATCTATGCTCAGGACAATCGCACTTGGATGCGGTTTAGTAAAGTAAAATGTAAGTGCGCCATGACACACACTCTGTAAATATGACCTTGTTTTGAGGTACCATGTCCTGAGGACTTTTTCTTATCTTCAAACACGCTATTATCTCAACTATAACAGTTTTACTTGACCTTTGTTTAAAATAAATATTACATTCAGCTTAATTATTTATGTAATACTGCTATTCTTAGCAAATCTTAATATTTGTTAAACTAGCTTATTATATCAGTTGCCCCGCCCAGTCCTCACCGTTTTATCTCAAAGCGTCCACGCCCATTTAAGTTGCATTTTTCAAAATGATAGTGAGGTAGACTGGAGCTGAAACAGCGGGGTTTCTTGACCCTTTCGTTAACTCCTAAATTGAATGAAATAACATAACATAGAGCCTTCTTCATGGCCAGTGTTTGTATATTTGGCGTATTTCATTAAAAACATAATTGTTATACATCTTTGTACCCGTGTTATTTTCCAATGTTTAGATAGTGTTGATAGCATTTCTTAGACATATTCATGAAGATATTTAACTGGTTTTATCGAATGTAGTAGGCCTATCCTGTCAGCAACAACCTGCACATGCTTACTAATGTGCCATATTTAATTTCAGTCAGTTAAGGTGCTTGTTACCCAGATATTGTTGTCAGATATTGGTACGAAAAACAAATAAAAAGAAAAGAAACCTTGTCTTTCATAAATAGGGACATTGCTAACACTAACCTGCACCAACTCCTCACTTTATAAAAGTGTCACATGAATTACACTAAACAATACGTCTAAAGAGGATTTTGATAATGGGATCTGGCAACACTGCGATTACTGCACCCACCCGCGCCCTCAACCCTCAGTCAGTCAGTCAGGGTCTCGCCGAAGATCTGATACTCTTTACTTCTACATACTTTGATTTTACAATGGTTTAAGTTAAACTAAGTTAAACCGTCAATTTACGCGAAACTATACAGTATTGTATAGTGAGCACGTATTGTTCACTATGTGTTTAGTCGGACTGGATTTCAGTGGGTTTATAAACAAGCTGTCAGGGAAAACGGAGTAAGTAACTAAGTAAGTTATTGCAGTCAAACAAGACGCTACAGATCGTTCAGTTCCATTCACTAGGCCGGTCAGGTCTTGTACTAGAAGTTTTTGACAAACCTGACTGTCCTGCTAATGCGCTGTCATTCTCCACATTTCCTGATGAGAACAAAGAAAAACATATGTAAACATTATGATGTAATGAGAATGTGATTAGCATGCCGCGCTAAAGCAGGTGTAAATAAAAGTTTCATGTGTAACTTATATGGCGAAGACGTCGTGATTTAATTATTAAACTTAATTGCATCTACTTCAGGTGGATGAATAAGGAAATGAAAACAACCTTGAGGAGAACTAGCATACTTGGTAACCAAAGTCAGTCTTAAAGATAGAAAAACTAAACAGAAACTTTAAAATTACCGGACTGCCTTTTGACGTGACTTGCCATCGCTGTTTCTGGTGTCAGTTCTGCGAAATCTCAGGATAATGATTGACAATAACCACTGATTTTTACTTAAACATAACCGAAGGTGAAAGCAGCAGGTAGCCAATCAAAAGCCACTTACGTTTTAACCAATCAAAAAACACGTCACACTTATCATGTCAACCAATGATAAGTCACTGGAATGTTAACCAATGATATTCGCTGAAATGTTCATCAGTCACATCGCTGTAAACTTCTGCATTCAACTTTTCTTAACATTTCTCTACATTTCAACATGAGAACATTATAATATAACGTCACAGTCTATGAACAAAATATTTAGAAACAAGAATTGCAATTTATATATGAATCTACTTTTAAAGAATTATAAAATGTAAACATATAATTGATTATTAATATTTGATTTGTGCCTATTTGTACTAAGGAAAAAATTATTCATCTTAATCCGTCCAAATTATTCAACATAAAGTAGACTAAATGGTAAAACAGGTGTGTCTTAATCCGTTAATAAATTGAAGCAGTGTACTCCATTGTTACTAATAGGTAATAGTGGAGGCTAATAATAGTGGTAATAATAGAAAAGTAGTTTTACTGATTATTGATTAGAAACACTAACATACTATATAAATATAACACATGATGAATGGATTTAAAAAAAATAATAATTTCTTCGTTAGCCTAGAACTGTTAGTTATAAACTATATGAAATATATGATACTAAAAATAAACAGTGTACATTTTATTAATCAAAATTATAACTGTAAATACAATATATGGGAAAAATAATAGATTTTTTTGTCCTATTCATGTGCATGGTTGCATAGTAGGATGGTTTGATGAATGATCATGGATGGATAGATGTGTGGATATCTATGTACTTTAGACAGATGTACAAACAATATCAATATCAAACAATATCCACCACTTGCAGTAAATATAGATAGAATAGCATTTAATTATTTTCTAGCAAATGTTACAACAAACCCTGTCTGTTACAGTGAACCCCACATACGGGGTAAGTTGTAACATTTGCGCGTCTGTCACTTTTGGTGCAATTGTACAGGAACGTTAGGTTTTAGAAGGAAACTTGTTTATTTTTAGAAGAGATTTTTGAGTTGCTTGTGTAAATAAATGATTAATCTAACTCAAATATTTATTAAATGATTAAGCCAAAACCAAAAAGCGTTAGGTTGTGTCCGGCTCTCCCCAGTTTATGCCTATCCTGTTCTCAGTAAAGCTATTAATGGACACTCCACTTTTTTTTTAAATATGCTCCATTTTCCATCTCCCCTAGAATTTAACATTTGATCTTTACCATTTTGGAATCCATTCAGCTGAACTTTAAGCATAGCTTAGCAAAATCCATTGAATCTCATTAGATCATTTAGCCTTGTGCTCAAAAATAACCAATGAGTTTCGATATTTTCCTATTTAAAACTTCTCCTGAATGGATTCCAAAACAGTAAAAATCAAATGTTTAACTCCAGGGGAACTGGAAAATGAGCATATTTTCAAAAAAAGTGGAGTGTCCCTTTAAGCTAGTTTAACCGCCTAATAGCCATTTTAAAGATTTATATAACAAATTAAAGAAAATATAGCAGAGTTAATGGACTGCTACACAATCAATATTTAAGTAAGCGTAGGCGTGGCATATACTCTTCTGTCAACATAACTCTTTAGATTGTTGGTGAGAAGGCTATAGCTTTGGATTAAAGTGTCTGTGAGATGAATACATGTAAAGAAGTGCCGTTCAATACAAAAAAATTGCTTTTATTGTTTCCTAATCCTTGCTTTAGGATAAAAGCGTCTGCTAAATGCCTAAATGTAAATATTTGGTAATAACTGTAGTTCCACAGTTTTTGAACCTAAATTATTATTATTTTTTTAGTTTGTCCACACTTGATTTCACTTTAAACAGCAAATTCACCAGTGTTAAATGTACACTCCTGGTGTATATATGGGTACCACCAGGACTGGTGTTACCCATATAAACACCAGCAGTGTAGATTTAACACTGGTGAATTTGCTGTGAAATAACATGTTTAATATTTAACTGGTTGTGTCAAAATTCAAGATACCCTGAATTAGTGAAAGTGAAAAACTAAAAAACGTCCAAAGCCTTTTATGTCTTGAAAATAAAGCTTCTAAATAAAAAGAATCACCCTAAACAAAAATCAACATAAAAATCATATACTTAACTTCAGGTGGATCCATTCCCATTTTACTTTGTTCCTTGTTACATAAAAACATTTGTTTGAATAATGGCTAAAATAGCTATAAATAATATTGTTTATAATAACACTAATATTTTAGACCTAAAGCTCTGATTTATACATAATACAATGCATATCCAGACACCTTTACCAAGATGATACAATATGTACATACAGCAAAAGTACTCCAGTAGAAACATCAACATCATTACCAAGGATTTTTGAAGCAAGATGAATAGCAAGATATCAGATTGTCTTTTGTTTGACCACTGTGTAAACTGAGCACACTAAAACACTTTGAATACCCACTAAACATATACATAACAGGAAGGGACCTCAACATAAATAACAATATATCAGAATCATTGAATCAATGCTGACAAGATGATTGACACTTGAGAACCAGAATCACATTTATTTTCCTAAAATACATATTCATTTTTTTTTTATAAAAAAATGTTTAAGCTGTATCAGATAATTGTGATATTTGTAACTTTTCACAATTTTTGCTTTTTTCTTTCGAAGGAGACCACATAGAACCAGATCCAAGTTTGAAAACCCCTATAATATTTATTTATATAGGGGGCGCTATATTACACTGTTAGGCACCCTCCCAACAAGATTTATAGATTGGTTAAACATTTACCAAGCAATGTAATATTGGCAATGTAGTGCCTACAAAATGTTTTACACAGGTTGAATAGCTTTTAATGGAGCTATCAATAGAAGAACTAAACTCAAAGATTTATTATCTCAAAATAATAATTTCTTTTTTAATATGTTATCGCCTAAGAACATTTTCCTCCACAAAAAAAACCAACATTTAATGAACAAGGACAGTTTATGAATGGTTTTATGGAACCAAACAGGCAAAACTGGTTCTTCTATGTCATTGTGTATGTATTTTAATAGTGTGGATGCTTTTTTTATATGGTGTAGTTATGGCAGCTACCAGCAGGGGTCATACAAACCAGCAAAACCTTGATCCCTTGTTCAAGAGCGCTGTGTTTTTTCCATTTTACTATTCAACCAGTTTTTTCTTTTATTATTTGTAAGCAAGGCTTTTAAATGCTGTTTTATTTCCCTGCTTTTACATCATTAATGTTGTTTAAAGGAAAGGCTTAGGATGCACTACACATTCAGAATAACACAGAGAGGAATTTCTTTCTCTCAATGGCAAGCATTGATTCAGTAGAGGAGAAGCAGAAATTGAATCAGTTGATTTACATCTCCCTGCTGCATTTCGTCACCCTCATATGGCTTTTGCTGACTCTTAGTGGATTGATTCTCGCCAGTGTGGGCCATGGAAGGTCAGACTCTATCCACTTACTGTATGCACTTGCTGTTCCCTCTCGCAGTACAAAGCCAATCCTTTGGCAGGTATATTGGCTCCTGTCCACATCTCCTCAGCTTTCATTGGAGAAAAGCTCTTTGGGCAAGGGAATGTGATTGGTTATCCGTCAAATAAGGGTGTTTTTGTGGAGAGAATGAAAGAGAATGTTTAGGGCTTAAGATGACCGTGCAGATCGGTGACAAAGGGAGAAATGGAAATCAATAAGTGAATAGGCTGAGATTACCAACTGCATCTGTTCACCATTAAGCTGACTAAGGAAACACATTAACATCACGTTTGCAATATAATGCAGCTGTTCCGACAAGCTATACATTATTTGGAGCATTATTATATTTCATACATTATTCATTTGTATAAATCCCACATGCACTTATACAGTATCTTTCAAGAGAGTGTAGCTTGTCAGTCTATCATCTTCAGTAGAATTAAATGTCTTGCAGGTAACAGTTGAAAATGTCTATTAAGGAACAAAGTCATACTCCACCCTAGCAACCACTCAACATCCTAGCAACTGTATTCCGATGCCATATTAACCATCCAAAACACATTGAAATAGAAACATGGAAATTAGATCGCAATGGCCTAGCACCCAGCTAGTACCCAGCTAGCAACTGCCTAGTAAGCCCTAATACACTCATGACAAAGATTTGGTAGTAATTTTGAACAACAAAGGCCTATTAGAGTATGCCTATGACATATTGATGTTTATGTTTGGTTATGCCTACTTCAAACATGGAAAAAACACTTAGATTATTTTAGCAAACGCAGTACACGAACCACCTAGCAACCACACAGAATTTAAATTTCCACCAATTTATATTTCTCTGTATACAGATTTGAAAGTAGTAAAAGATTTTATTTCAAAGAATATAAATGGCTAGGCCACTGGTATCTAATTTCTATGTTTCTATGTTCCTATTTCTATGTAATTTGGGTGGTCACTAAGGTAACGCAATGCTGTTGCTATGAAGATGAGTGGTTGCTACGGTGGTGTACCTTAATTGACATGTTCAACTTTAACCTGCACGACAAAATCAGGCTGGTTATTTTCAATCCAGTGCTAGGTCAAAAAGGGACGACCCCTTAATTTAACCTATGCTGGGTTGTTTAACCCATTGTTGGGTCAAATATAAACATTATATAGCATTTATTGGAGTGTATGGATGCAATATCACAAGATGTTAGCAAACACTGGTAAAAAATACTTCCTGTTTGTTTTTCTTTAAAAAAGGTAATTTCACATGTATAAATATAATAACTTAAAGGTGTTTTGTTTAACCTTTTTTATCTAATCATATGTTTTGTTGGTTGTATTTAGTTGTAATGTTTGTGTAATGTTAAAGGTGCCATAGAATAAAAAACTGTATTTACCTAAGCATAGATGCATAATAAGAGCTCTGTACATGGTAATGACAAATCATTAAACCTCAAACACGATTGTTTCCTCTTTCTTATGTAAAACTCGTGGATGAAAAAGACAGCTGGAAAACAGGCCAATCTCATCATAACACCGACTGTGAACATGTTTACTAATGTGAGCTACTGGCATGAGCTTCAGAGCAGAGCAGAGCCAATCAGAGCAGAGCTAATCATTACTATTCATGACCCTTCCAAATAGCACAAAAATAGACCATTTCTTTCAAAGGACTAATCCTAGAGTTGTAAATAGACATGTAAAAATGTTTCTGGATCATTTTTGCACTTAATAAAGTTACATACTTTCTATGTAGATATCAAAAAACAATTAAACATATTTTTTCAATGCATTCTTTGGCACCTTTAAAAAACTAAAACGGAAAGGACTTCTGGACCAGTGTAGTTTACATCTTGCAAAATTATCCATTTAGTAGTGATAGACATAACTTAATGTAATAAGTATTGGCCTTTTCTTGTTATGTAATGTGTTAAGAAGAGTGTTCTGAAATGCATTTGTATAATGACTGGGTTGTTTTTGTTGTTGTTTGATGTTGTAGATGGATTGTGTGATTATTTCCTATCCGTATTATGGATTTAATGTAACCACATTCAGAAGAGTAACACTTTGTGGTTTCAAGAAATATTTGAATTGTTTTAGCAAGCTTTAGAAACTGGGCCAGAAAAAAAGTCTTCACAAGTTCATCAAGGTTCAAAGTTGTATCAGAATAATAAAAAATGTAAATGTATTCTTTTTAATATAAGTTATTAAGTGTCAAGTACTTGCTATTTGCAATTACAGTACACAAGCATTTTCAGAAGGAGAGAGAGAGAGAGATCTGCCAAACAGTGACAAAGGATTTCTTCATAGTCTTCGCTCAATCAGGCCAAATGGTTATAATGGGTACTTGCTTTATTCCCTCTGTGACCTGAAACACTCATTTTAAAATTCACTGTCCCAAATGCCAAAAGCTCCACATAATGGATTGAAACCAGGGGAGATAAAGTGAGCAGAAGGCACACTGAGGGCAGAAAGAGAACAAGGGGCTGTCAGTGAAACACATAACGTTTAAAGATTAATGCCTGCATGTGAAGTGTGAGCATCTGCTCCATTGATCTGTCATGCAATTGAGTCTATTTTGTCACCGCAGTCCATCTATGTCTGTTTATGCTTAGCATAGCCAAATCCTTTTTAATGATCTGTAGAGATAAAAATAATCTCTGAAATAATGATGTGTTTGCTATGATACATCTGTTAAATAAATAAAATATTACTGAAACAACAAATTCCTGCAGGATTCTTGTTTACTATTTAAATAAAATATTGTCAGGAAAACCCTCAAAAAAGTGAAACTCTTTATCAAAAACTCAAATTATTGCAAAAATGAACCATTTTGTTTAGTTATGATGCTTTTTACACTTTGAGTACCTGAACTATTTTACAAAGCGGCTAATTTATTCAGTACAAAGCATATGATCATTAGAAAAAAGCAATAATGAAGCCCCACCCCCAACCCAACATCATGGGGGTGAAAGCAGCTTGCACTAAATCATACAAATGAGATTGTACAAATATGAAAAATCAGTTCATATTACCTCAGAGGTACATTTCAGTACTAAAGAGTTTATTTTAGAACCTTAAAGGTCTCAAATGTATACATAACTATAACTACAGTATGGTAAATATTAGGCCCTTATTAAATGGTACTGCCCCAGTGACAGCTTGGGAACATTTTATGACTACTTTTTTTCTAATTATGTACTCCATCTTCTTCGTATGTTCTGACTATGTCAACATGAAGGGAAATATGTAATGATTCATATTATTTGATGAAACTCTCGCAGTCCTTGGCTTGGTGACTGCTAGACAAGAGTATTTTGGCAACAGAATGGTGTACTTATGCCATATTCTAGCAGGGATTGGCTAACTAGGCCTTGCTAACCAACCAAACTTCACCTCCTTCCATTTTATGCCTCTTTAATTGTTGAGATGTATCTGTCATGAGGCTGTGCTGAAGCACAGAAGGCTTACACTCCAAACAAAAAAAGCAAAATACCCCAAAAATTAGTTTTGTTTAATCAAAAGTCAGTTAAAAAATAAGGAACTGAAAGATGTATGTTAATTTTTTTGCATTGGCCTGCTTGACTGAAATGTCTGGTTCTGCTTTTCTGACAAAACTTTATTGTGGCATTTCATATAGTTAATAGATTAAATTACGATTAAATGTTTGAGACAGTCAATCACATCCTGTCAGGAAGAGGTTTTTAGGACCCTGCATGGCTGGTCGGGAATAACAGAGACACCTGCCTCTGAGGTGCATCTTTTAGACATCACGAAGAGCCTCAATTATCCAATTCACTTTTTAAAATTTCCTTTGGTGTGTAAGTGTGTATTCGTACATGTTAATGATATGCAAAAGATACAAACCCCAAAGTTAACGATGAAGCAAGTTATCGTCTCCAATGTACATCTTTTTTCTTGGACTAAAACAAACACCACATTTATCTGAAGGGTCTTACTTCGCATTTAAGTCCATTAAATCAAACACACAGCATTTATACCACAAGCGCAATGCTCACCCAACTGAGCTTCATCAAGGCCTAAAGCAGCTGATATTTAGTCATAAGATTCAGAGACAGAAGATTCTGTGTCTAAAGAAAGAATTTTTAACATGAGCAATGACTGAAGAGGGAAAAAATGACCACATGACCAAAATAGAGTTGTTTTGAATCAGCTACTATACAGTGAGATGTCTGTTTTGGATGCCCTTAGCAGTTTGAGGTAAAAAAAAAATCACTTAGTTCTTATAAATGTGTGCCAATGGTCAAGCGTCCCTGAGGCTGAGGGGGTGTGGATCTGGGGTCTCCAAGCTTTTTGTGAGCAAGGGCTACCACAATGCATAAAAATCTGGAGAGCTACTTTTTGATATAGTCTACTCAAAACTTTTTTGTTTTACCTATTGATTTTATTTTATTTTACTTGTTGATATGTTATAGTGTTGTTTGAAAATGCTAACATACAGAAAAGAAGCCAAGCTAATATAAAAATATGTAATAAATAAATATTACAATTGGGACTATTAAAGGTAGGGTAACACATTTGATCCTGAAACATTTTTAGTTATGCTGGTTAAAAGTCTCCTCACATCCTGATAGCAATCACTGCGTTTAGTTGTTTAAATGTATTTGTAGAAATTTGTGTCATCTGTGAAAGGTGAAGGACCAAAAAATTTTCCACCAATCATAAATCTCGGTCCGAACGGACGTTGCCTTTTTTGTCCCTCATCCGTAAGCGTTATTTGAATGCCCACCGCGCAGCTAGTCCACGCTGACACCATACGTCATCGGCGCGTTCACGTGCGCTCACCTCCCATCTGTAAACAGTGAAAATGGCAAACTTTTCTGCTCAATTGACAACCTACACAGGAGCAACAAAACGAAAGACATGTTTTATAACAACAACAGCAAAAACTGCCTGGATCAGCAAAGAACAAAAACCCAAATTAACATTGGCAACTTTACTGCTTAACCACGAGATGCAAACAGCTGCAGGAGGCAAAGGGTCTGAAAGGGTCGTTGCACTGTTTATTTTGGTAAGGTAGGTACGCGATATGTTTGTATTGAGATGGATTCAGATATTCTACTTTGATGAAACATTTGGTTGCTTATGAAATTTGTGTTTGTTTACGGATTAGCATAACGATATAGTTACTACGTCTACACAACCGAAAGTGTGCTTTAACTAATTCTGATGTAAACCAGTTGTTTATGTTGGTTATTTTGGAAATGTTATTCACTTTGTACTGCAAAGTTTTCTCACTGGTGAATGAAACATGAGATCTGACCGTCTGATCTGTGCGTGTTCATGTGTTTTGAAAGAGGCGTGGCTTTAGATGGCGATTTGACTGGAGGGTGGGATCGTGATTTCATTTCTAGGCGGCTACCGTTAGCATTTTTCAAAATGTGATACCCTACCTTTAATAGAATGCCCCGCGGGCACCACGTTGGAGACCCCTGGTGTGGATCAATAAGCTTGATCTTTTGATGAAAATTTATGTTTAAAATCTAGTTGTAAACTAGTGGTTCTCAAAATTTAGTCCAGCTACCAAATTCAATCTAAACCAGAACATCCAGGTGCCTACACTCTTAAAAATAAAGGTTATTTATCAGGCTGTTTTATTAAGAGCTTTAATATCCACAGTACATTTCTGTTGTGCAAAAGTGGAAAAATTTGCTTTTTTTGGGGAGCAAAATTTTTTATATGGCACTGCTGTGCAGAAACCTTTTAGAAACGTTATATTTTAGAATGTAATCACAGTCATTTTACCTCACACAAAAGTAAACAAGAAGGATTAGCGCAGGAGTGGGGAACCCTGGGTCCTGGAGGGCCACTGTCCTGCAGAGTTTAGTTCCAATCCTAATCAAACACACCTGAATTTCATTTCCAAGTAATCTTGAAGACTTTATTTTGATTTTTCAGGTGTGTTTAATTAGGGTTGGAACTAAACTCTGCAGGACAGTGGCCCTCCAGGACCAGGGTTCCCCACCCCTGGATTAGCGGAAATCAGACAAAATTAACAAAAAATTGATACTAATACCCTTTCAAGTCAATGTCAAGTCAAAATGTATTTATATAGCACCATTTATACAGCCAAGCTGACCAATGTGCTTTACAAAACAATAAAATATCACACAATAAATTAAACAAGGAAAGTTAAGAAACAGGTTACAGATTATTAAAAGCAACTGAGTAAAAATATGTTTTCAAGCGAGATTTAAAAACTGACAGGGAAGATGCAGAACATACGTGGTTAGGCAGACTATTCCATAATGTCGGGCCCGCAATGGCAAAGGCACGGTGACCTCTATGTTTTAATCTGTACTGTGGTATAGTTAAACGTTGCTGTGCACCTGACCTGAGATTTCTAGGAGGATTGTACTGCTCTAAAAGCTCAGATAGATAAAGGGGGGCTAAGTTATTTAGACTCTTATAAACAAATAAAAGAACTTTAAAATCAACTCTAAAATGGACCGGCAACCAGTGAAGGGATGCTAAAATCTGAGTAATATGTTCACGTTTGCGAGTGCCTGTTAAAAGTCGCGCTGCTGCATTTTGGACTATTTGAAGACGTGTAAGAGTTGTTGAGTTTATTCCATAATATAAGGAATTACAATAGTCCAGTCTAGATGATAAGAATGCGTGTATTACCCATTCAAAAGCTTGGGGGCATAAAAATATGCCAGTATTTACTGGTAAAGAAAGTGAATATGCATCAGGAAGCTGGTTTGAACTACTTTTAGTAGGTCCAGAAAGAATAAGTTCCGTTTTATTTTCATTTAATTTTAGGAAGTTAGCAGACATCCACTTCTTTATTTCATCTAGGCACGTCAACAGGTGCTCAGGTGAATTTTTTCCTGTCCGTTTTATTGGCACATAAATCTGAATGTCATCTGCATAGCAATGAAATGACACACAAAATTTTTTGAATATGGATCCCAGAGGGAGCATATAAAGGGAAAATAACATCGGAGCCAAAATTGAGCCCTGAGGGACCCCCCACCTAAGGGGAGCAACAGAGGACATAGAAGAGCCAAAACAGACAGAGAATTTTTGATCATTCAGATATGAGCGAAACCAATTTAGTACAGTTCCTTTCAGCCCCACATCATATTCCAGTCTGGACAGAAGGATATCATGGTCCACCATATCAAAGGCAGAACTCAGATCCAAGAGCATTAAGATTATGGAATCTCCAGCATCTGTTGTCAGATAGATATCATTAAAAACCTTCAGTAGTGCTGATTCGGTACTGTGAAGTGGCCGAAAGCCGGATTAAAACTTCTCATATATAGAATGTAAATTTAAAGAAGTGTGTAATTGATTTGATACAACTTTTTCTAAAATTTTTGAGATAAAAGGCAAATTTGATATAGGCCTTTAGTTATTCAAAACTGCAGGGTCAAGGTCTTTTTTTTTTAATTGATGGAAGTACCAAAGCATTTTTGAGATCAGCTGGGAAAATCCCTAGACTAAGTGATGGTAAGTAAGCTTGGTCCTAATGTGTCAAAAAGTTGTACTAAATTACGAGGTGAGATAATATCAAGTGAACAAGTTGTTGGCCTGAGGTGGGTAATAATATCATGTAAATATGAAATAGAGATAGTATTAAATATAGTATTGACAGAGCTGTCTAAAGATTCATTATCACAAATGTTTTTATACATCTGAGAAAAGCTAGATATAGCAGTTGGATTTAGTGTCCGAGACCAATGTACTGGCTTATGCATTGGAATTGACTCAGGGACCAAAGGTATGGAAAAAATTATTGGCTTATGATCTGAAAAATTAAGTTCACTCATTGTTATATCAGAAACAGAAAGTCCGTGCATTAAAATCAGATCTAGTGTGTGACCTTGTACATGAGAAGGGCCATCTACCCATTGAGAGAGTTCAAATGATTCCATCAGATTTACAAACTCCTTTGACAGAGAATCAGTACCACAGCAAATATGAATATTAAAATCACCAAGTATTAACAATCTATCATATTGTGTTACAAGTTCGCTTAAAAGTTCAGCAAATTCACCAATAAAATCTGTTGTGGATTTCGGAGGGCGATATATAAGTGCCACCACAACCGCATTTTCTACAGTTAGTCTGAATAGCTGTAATTCAAAGTTTTTTAAAACATTGGTGGACAAAGACTGACAAGAAAGTTTGTTTTTAAAAACGGAAACTAATCCTCCACCCCGTCCCGTAGTCCGAGGGGAGTTTAAAAATCGATAATCCTGGGGTAACAGTTCAGTCAATGGCGCCAAATCTCCAGGTTTCAGCCATGTCTCAGTAACTAATAACATGTCCAAATCATTTGAGAGAACAAAGTCATTTAGAATGAAAGTCAGGGGTAACGGCACAGAAGTCAGGTATCTTCGCAAAGCGTTTGGTTGAATGATAATCAAATCCTCCCAATCCATCTTTTGATAGATGTTCTATAGAATATCTAATGTCTAAGAGTTGAAAACGGTCATAAACCAGTAGGGAGGAGCAGTGACGAATAAAAGTAGGAGATATGTATATAAGAACAAACAAAACACTTAGCAGATGGCATGCCTCAAACACTGGCCCCATCTTTAGCCACCCTTTAATACCCTTGTAAGTAAGAAAAGATTACGACTTAATTGCATGTCCAAATCAAATAAATGTTGTGAGATTTTATCTAGTTCTGAAACACTATTGCCGCTTTTCCACTGCATGGTACCCCACGGTTTGGTTTAGTTTGGATCGGGTCAGCTTACTTTTGAAAGCTTTTCCATTGGGTGCAGTACGTAGTACCCAATACTTGTTTTCGTACCACCTCGGTTGGGGTTCCAAGCGACCTGAGCTGATACCAAACGTGATGCGAAAAATCTGTAGATCACTGATTGGTCTGAGAGAATCGTCACTACTAGCGTCATCGCTATAATGTAAGAGATTAGCTTTACCTTTAGTGTGCTGTCTCGAGCAAACATGTTATCACCTGTGCTCTGCTATAAGTTCCCAAACTCCCGTTTAGCGATTGAAAAACATCCAGAGGTTGAGAATCAGGAACACCATAACAGTTTTTTTCCAAACTTGCAGTTTGTGGCGGAACATTCACGACGAGCACGTCAGCATTATATGCTTAAATGCAACTTCAATGAGGCTCAGCGGAGTGTGTCAACTACTGTACTGACGCCACGGGTGTTTAAACAGAAAATGTCATGGGAGATAGACGTTACGTTAATGATAAACACGATGTGCAAACATCTGTTTGTGGTGGCAATTTTAATTTTGTGGTGGACTGATAAATAAATAAATGCATGGGAATGTACAAGAACGCTCTCACTTGTATGATGTCACAGCAGTATGCAGCGCAAATATTACGACACGCCTATAATCCCTTCCACTACGAAGTGATACCAAACTCGATGGAAAAGCTAACCACGCCAAAGTGAGGTGAGCTGACCCGACCCAAACTAAACTAAACCGTGGGGTACTGTGCAATGGAAAAGCGCCAGAGGTCCAATACCCAGAACATATAAAAATAAAATAAATAGCTTGAATGCACTATGTTGCTTTTTTATTGGTTTAATGTTTTTTTATAAAGTCACATACTTTCTATGTATATATCAGTGAATAATGTGACATATGTGACTAGTCACGAAAGTCTGGGGCATTTTGAGTTATTCACAGATTCTGAAAGTGTAGTATTCAAGCTTTCCAATGATGTGTAACACATGGAAATCTGATAATATTTGGAGAAGTTGTGGCCATTTGAAGGTAGGCACTCCAAAAAGGTCAGAAAAATGTTCCATAAAAGAAATAAATGTCTCTTAGCGTCTTAGAAAAAAGTAATTTGTTTTTATATAAAAAGAAAGTTTCTTAAAAATGTAGTATTTGTATCTTAAAAATTAGTATTACAAATGTAGTGTATTTGCTGTTGTTTTTATAACCATGTGCACAAGACCATAGATATGTATAATAAAGGCCCGCGCTGCTGGCCAATTGAGTGGAACGTCCGCATTTGGCGGCCATCTTACTACAGGCGCTCGCTCACTCAGAGCATTGTGTTTTAATGTTGCGTGTACTTTTAAAAGACCATAACTTGCTTAATTTTCTACCCATTTTCAAACGATTTGGTTTGTTATAAACGTCAAAGATGTACCTATAACACTGCATATTTATACTAAAAAATTATAATTTTCATGAAACACGTTAAAGCATCCATAATTATAGCCACGTTAGTAACGTTTGTAAAAAAACCAAACCATTTGAAAATCGGTAGAAAATTGAGCAAGTTATGGTCATTTAAAAGTACATGCACCATTAAAACAAAATGCTCAACGTGATCTCATGAGAATACGTGTGTATTTTTACGTTTCAGTGTGGTTGTACAATACGTACATTTACTTACGTTTAAAACACACTGAAACGTACAATATCGAAGTTTTGACAAGATTAATACGTAAATTATTTATTTACGTATTTGTTTACAGTCTGGGGAGACGCACGCTGTAAGTAAAAAAAAAAACCTCGCAAACATGTCTGAGGATAACAGGACAGCGGCATCACATGAAACCTTACTTTCTCATTATCTCAAAAGCTGCGCTGCTGACTTGTGTCACTGGTTTCCGTGATGAGTCACATATTGTATCAATGCATTCTTTGGTACCTTTAGAAGAACACTAACCAGTTGTTTGTTGGGATTTTTTGGCCGTATAAGCGCTATTTTACATTAATCAAACCAACTCATGGACAATGGGAAAAAAGTTAATAATTAATAAGTTAATAATGTTGTATATAATAATTTTTTACATGAATTGAATAGTGCTGTATATAGTTTTACTGTTTATGTGCTGTTTATGCTTTACATAAAATCCATGAATTTCCTAAAGGGGGCGTGGAGGGTCATTACTTTGGCTACCACAGTTGTATGAGCTGTTATACAGACATTATGATGTTTGTCTAGATTGGCTTCAAAATGACTTCTAGGATCTGATAAGAGAACACAGACAATGCTGTTTACAAATGAGGAAGTAAGCTCTAAATGAGATTTACATTGGACCTTACTTAGCATTATATCTATGAAGTAGACTAAAGGACAGTGTAATAAAGATAAATGGTGCACATTGAGTTCCTGAACTTTAAGCTCTTTGCAAGATACAGATACAAGTGCAGCCCATAATCTTGCATATGCTCTTGTAATAATAAAGTCATCAATAAAGTCTTTTTTCACTTTCATTTTGCAGTCTGACAAATCATTTGCTGCATATCAGTTAGATTTAGAGATGATCTGTGCTGTTCTCCTTTATGAAGTGTGGTGGGTCAAGTTTCAATGTATTGTAATGTCTAAAAAACTGTTTACATAAGTCAAAGATGTTGGTCCACATGGTGTGAGCTTCGCAGGAAAGAAACTTGATGCAAACCTCAGCAGGTTTATTACAGACAGCGCATCTACAGTAGGGTAAGACTATATCTGGTCGATGTCACATACCAAACCATTTTGTTTGATCTACTTTCGGTATCTATACTTCTTTTATGCTTTTATCAGTATCGGATGGAAACAGAAAATGATCAAAATGCTTATTCATGTGTTCATGACCTCCCAAACAAATGACCTGCGGTGCTATTACAAAAGCTCCTGCTTGTTTAATATGAAGGGAAGAAAGTACATTTTTTACTTCAGATGTATTGTCACTGCATTGACTTCATTAGGTTTTATTGCAGGGATCTATTAATAGCACATTCTATTGATAGTCTCAATTGTAATATTATTTATGACATATTTTATTATATTTTATGACATATGTTGTTTAATTATGTTAACATTTCAAACAATACTAAAACATATTAACAAGTAAAATAAAATAAAATCAACAAGTAAAACAAAAAAGTTTTAAGTAGACTATATCAAAAAGTAGCCCTCCAGATTGTTTTATCCACTGCGCACAAAAAGGTTGGAGACCCTGTTTTATTGCATTAAGTACAATTATTTCGATTAATGTTTTTAAAGCAAACTATGTAGACTACAGTCAAAGATAGCCAGTTACCAATAACCAGAATATCAAGATCCTCAAAATGATATAAATCTAAAAGAGAACTTCCTTACCAAACTGAAGCTGATTTAACCCTTTCAAAAATATACCTATAGAGCAGTGGTTCTCAACTCCAGTCCTCGGGCCCCCCCTCCCAGAACATTTAAGATGTCTCCATATATAAAACACCTGATTCAGTTCATCAGCTTGTAAGTGTGTCAATTTAGGAAAAGTTTCAAACATTCTGGAAAGAGCCTAATGAGTGGAATCAGGTGTTTCATGTAAGGAGACATCTAAAACATTCTGGGAGGGGGGAGCCTGAGGACTGGAGTTGAGAACCACTGCTATAGAGAGTTCATATTACCGTAGTATCTCATAGGTACATTATGGTACCAAATATACACACATCTGTATCAAAGGGTACATATTCGGACCCTTTTAAATGGTACTGTCCCAGTGACAGGTTGGAGCCAATTTTCACCATGGTTTCTGGTCTTTGCCACAGTTGCCTTTTAGTTTGCTTTCATAGCAGTATTTTTATATACCATTTTTTCTTAATTTGACTGGACAAAAAAAGTCTTCGGTAAAGCTGCTTTTAAAAATAATGCACAATTGCGAAAGAGTGAGAGAGCAACACGCTCACTAAGCTAAAATGTGCTCTTAACATACTATCTCTAGACTAAAACTTGCTGCATAAACCACATGACCTCAAAGCGTCTTCTTAAACCTCTACTGAGCTCATGCAACTATCAAGCCTTACATTGCAATGTTGAAAACATTTAATAACATAAATAGTTAGTGTGAAATTAAACTAGAGAGAAAGGGCATTGCAGTCTCTTTTCACACCTAGTTCGTTTTAGCCCTCCAAATGCTCTCAGAGCAGTTCAGGGTTTATATGTGAACAAACCAAGTGATTTCAGACCCCCCTAAAAGGACCCAAAAGTGAACCGAACTCGGACAACGTCTGGAGGTGGTCTGAGTACGGTTCGCTTTGGGGTTCTTTTGTGGTTTGATTTCTTTTTGATATGTGAAATCAATGAGGTCCCGGTCCGTTTCGCGTGTGGTTTTGACATTGTATCAAAATAAACTGCTGCACAGAAAGCTGGGGTCTGCGTTCTTATGAAGTTGGGATGTAAACAAGAAAGGGTCTGAGATCACTTCAGTTCTGAAGAGGGATAAAAAAGAACTGGGTCCTCTTTTGAGTCCACTATATTGTGAACACCAAAAGGACTGAGGTCACATTCGGCTAGTTCCTTTTTTGGTTCACTTTAAGTGAACTGGGTTTGGTTCTTTTAAAACGAACTATATGTGAAAACACCCTAAAGAAAGACATCACAACACACAACTGAATCCTGTACACTGCAAAAATCCAACTTCAAAATGTTTTTCCAACAAAGATAACTTGAACAAAGATTTTTTTTGTTTAAAGGGGTCAATTTATTATTTTGTTTACTGAATGAAAGAAGCATAGTTATCCTGCTAACAAATATTATTTTGTTGATTGGACTTAGATATTTAAGTGTTTGTTCAAATCGTTTGCCCAACTTGCCAAACAAAGTAATCTGAACAAACAATTAGAAATAAACAATGGTTTGAATGTTCCCAGCATGCATTGGGACATGTTCACTTCTTTGGCTAATATTTATTAAAAAAAGATTACTGTTTTAATGTTTGCTGGATTTATTTTTGCTTTTATGTTGTTAATGTTAGTATATGTTGTATTTTGAGTTCTTTATAAAATAAAGAGAACTGTGTGTTCAATTTAGAGGGTGGAACAGTGTGGGTTGGCATGCATCAAAGCAAAAAGGGTTCTGGTTAAAGTTTGGGCTGAAACAATAGATTTTGGTCAGGATACCTTTATGAGTGGAGTTTTATTTTCACTCTGTAGCATTGTGGTTTACCTAGTCACTCAACAACAGTAATTGTTGTTTCAGCTGCTGTGACAAGAATAATTGTGTTAGTTAAACACAACAATCAACATTGCATGAACAAACAAATTGGCCAAACAAAGTATCTTTACTGAGAAAAACTATTTTTTTTAGACAACCCAAAAGTCTTAGTGCATCAAGTTGTCTTACTTTTTTACGTTTTCTTAACTATTTATATTTTACAGTGTGCAAAAGCTGACGAGGCCAGCTGCACTGCAAAAATGACTTTCGTAGTAGCTATTTTTGTCTTGTTTTAGTACAAATATCTAAACATTCTTAAATCAAGATGCATTTTTTTGATGAACAAATGACCTAAGAAAATATAATTTATTAAGTCATTTTTTTGCAGTATGGTTCTTAAAAGGCATTCATTATCTGATTCACAATTTTACATTTCCTTTGGTGTGTATTAGTACATGTTAATGATATGCAAAAGGTACCCAAAGTAAACTATGAGGTGAGTTATCGTCTCCAACGTAAATTTCTTTTCTTGGACTTTATAAAACAAACATATGGATTGTAGGCAACAGTTTACTTCCTCGGCCTGTTGACGTGGACAAGACTAACATTATCATAATTCTTCCCGCTTCTTAAATAAAGCCTGTTTTCATATTTAAAAAATTACTAATGACTATCTCAAACACAAGTTTTGTGGAGTGCAGAGTAGCGCTTGTTCCTTACCTTACCAATCTGTTATGTTCTGCTCAAGTCGCGCTGGTAAAGTTGATTGATCAGCTTGGTCATCTGCATTTTCTGGATCAGATTCAGCTCATATTGATAAGGTAGTAAAGACGATATTAACTCCTGATAGTATTGCATTGAGAGCTGATCTTCAAATCCAATCACAACATGCTGGTAAGCTGGCCAATAGGGGACACAGCGCTGTTCAGATCGATGAGCTTTTTAACAAATCAGAGAATTTGAGGAAGGCAGGAAAATCTGGAGCAAAAAAAATGTACGGTATGTGGAAAATAATGTGTTTTTTGATCCATTAACCAAATTCACACAAAAACTGTGTTTTTTAGCAACAACACAAGGCCTAAAGAAATTTATGAAGTGGCCAAAGATGCAGCAAAAGACACGTCTCTATTATGTTGCTATAGCAGACATAGACGTGTCCGCCAGTTGCAAGCGTCATTGGCACTGTCCCAAATGGCACACTCTGGACTTGTGGACTTCCTCAGAGTCCACACTTTGATGACATCATGTAATGCAGACCTTTGGGACCCTTGACGCGACCGCACGAAGGATCGTATTTTAGGACAGACTCGAGCATCACACCGGAAATAGGAAGAGAAGTTGCCCATCACTGTGAACTTCTCCTATCCGTTGTCTGATTGCTCTTTCACAAGGACTTTTGGGTTGGTAGTGTGTGGAGCCTGCAGCAATGCGGGCTTCGCCAAAGACTGCATCAAGACTGCAAAGGGGGCGCTGATGAGCACACTTCAGACATAAAAAATGACAAATGGAACACCCTACGGACTCGTAGACAGTGGCGGCTGGTCACTAGGGGGCGCTCGGGTGCCGCCCCCCAAAGTTGGCCAGAGAAGAAAGCTACTTTAACATGTTACAAAAAAGATAAATATATAATGCAAATTAATACAAAAAAATCGTTTAGTGGTACTATTTCACTGTTAGTCTTGTTATCATTTATTTAAAAAAAAAAATAATCAAAACTGAGTTCGTTTTGTGTGTGTCATGTTTGTATGTCTGGGGCGCACCCCTAATGAGTGTCTATGTAGGTTAGTAAAAAGGGTAAAAACATGTGACCTGAGGCTGAGCTCTAATTGGCTGGTTTCGGATCCACCCTGGGGCGCAAGACTGTGCGCCCCAAATCCTCCCACTTATGTTGTTAGCAAATCAGAATAGTTTTTTATGTCTTTGACCTCATGTGATTGGATCGTTTTCAGAGTCTCATAACCGCGCTGCAGATTGCCATGTAACTGCTAGAGACAGTACTAATCATTGAAAGCAAGCGAAATACCTTGAGATGATAGAAAATATGATTTTATGCTTACAAAATCACCCTTTACAAGATGTTCAGTTGAAGAATAAATAAAGGATTAAGGAGCTTGGACCAGATTGAGCAGCAGGAAACGATCATGGTCGAGTTTACATGCTTTTCCAGGACTTATGGCAAACGGAGTTGGCTAACATTAGCTGGATGCTATGTAAGTCAAATGCTTTTTATTATTTCCCTGTTTGCTGTTTATTAGAGCTGACTTTGCGTGGACATGATGTTCAAATAATCCGGTATTTTACGTGACTTGGTCAACGTTGTTGCAATACGTACTGGTCTGTGAATAGGGAACTTTACTGTGTGTGTGTGTCAGATCGTGTTTACTGAAGCATAATGTAAGCACAAGAACAGAAGTGAAACTGCGTCGTCTATCTGAGTTAAAAACACAAAATCTAATGACAAGAGTCTGCATTTATCTGTCTTCATGCGTTTATTACACAAGGTGGTTTCAGATACACAGTCAGTGTTTAATTCAATTCAGATTTTTACACGCCTGTTGCTATTTTAATCGCAATAGTATTTTGTGATTTGATTTGTTCATATTTGCCTTTTTCAGCACAAAGTCTAACGCAAACTCTGGTGTGTTTGTGAGTGTGTGTGAATGATTACCATGATTAGTTCATTACTGATAATAAACCCACATTATACTCAGATGTACATAGTAAATTTATTTCATGACTTCAACAGTAACATTTTCAGCGTTTTAGCTAAGCATTAATGATATTTATCACCTGATAAACGGCTATTTACAGACCTGTATTACCACAGTAAAAGTTTAATTTCAAGTTTGTATACGCCCCCCCAAATTTTTTTAGCACCATCCGCCACTGCTCGTAGACTAAGCACATGCAATTTGAGGGCACGTGACCGAAAGTCTACACTGCAAAAAAAAATTACTTTCTTACTTAGTATTTTTTTTTTTTTTTCGTAAAAATATCTAAAAATTCTTTAAGTTGTATTTTCTTGATGAAGTCTAGTTTTTTAGACAAAAAAAATATACATTTAAGAAAATTTGTGCTTAAAACAAGCAAAAAATGGAATAAGAATTTTTTTCTTGAATTAAGTGTTTATGAAAAGTTTTTTTTTTTCTATTTTTAAGCACTAGTTTACTTCAAGTTTATATTTTTTGTCTAAAAATTAGACTTATTTTCCTAAACAGCAAAATCACTAGTGTAAATGTACATGGATACAAGTACCGCCATAGACCTGGGATACCCATATATACAACAGCAGGGTACATTTAACACTGGTGATTTTGTTGTGTAGGTCATTTTGCTCATCAAGAAAAAAATACATCTTAATTTAAGAATTTTTTTTATATGTTTACTGAAAACAAGACAAAACAAGACAAAAAAACAAGACAAAAAACTAAGTAAGAAAGTATTTGTTTGCTGTGTAGCACTATGTTAAGTTGTTTAAATGTATTTTTATAAATATACAGTCTTGTTCAAAATAATAGCAGTACAATGTGACTAACCAGAATAATCAAGGTTTTTAGTATATTTTTTATTGCTACGTGGCAAACAAGTTACCAGTAGGTTCAGTAGATTCTCAGAAAACAAATGAGACCCAGCATTCATGATATGCACGCTCTTGAGGCTGTGCAATTGGGCAAGTAGTTGAATTAGTTGAAAGGGGTGTGTTAAAAAAAAAGCAGTGTGGCATTCAATCACTGAGGTCATCAATTTTGTGAAGAAACAGGTGTGAATCAGGTGGCCCCTATTTAAGGATGAAGCCAACACTTGTTAAACATGCATTTGAAAGCTGAGGAAAATGGGTCGTTCAAGACATTGTTCAGAAGAACAGCGTACTTTGATTAAAAAGTTGATTGGAGAGGGGAAAACCTATAAAGAGGTGCAAAAAATGATAGGCTGTTCAGCTAAAATGATCTCCAATGCCTTAAAATGGAGAGCAAAACCAGAGAGACGTGGAAGAAAACGGAAGACAACCATCAAAATGGATAGAAGAATAACCAGAATGGCAAAGGCTCAGCCAATGATCACCTCCAGGATGATCAAAGACAGTCTGGAGTTACCTGTAAGTACTGTGACAGTTAGAAGACGTCTGTGTGAAGCTAATCTATTTTCAAGAATCCCCCGCAAAGTCCCTCTGTTAAAAAAAGGCATGTACAGAAGAGGTTACAATTTGCCAAAGAACACATCAACTGGCCTAAAGAGAAATGGAGGAACATTTTGTGGACTGATGAGAGTAAAATTGTTCTTTTTGGGTCCAAGGGCCACAGGCAGTTTGTGAGACGACCCCCAAACTCTGAATTCAAGCCACAGTACACAGTGAAGACAGTGAAGCATGGAGGTGCAAGCATCATGATATGGGCATGTTTCTCCTACTATGGTGTTGGGCCTATTTATCGCATACCAGGGATCATGGATCAGTTTGCATATGTTAAAATACTTGAAGAGGTCATGTTGCCCTATGCTGAAGAGGACATGCCCTTGAAATGGTTGTTTCAACAAGACAATGACCCAAAACACACTAGTAAACGGGAAAAGTCTTGGTTCCAAACCAACAAAATTAATGTTATGGAGTGGCCAGCCCAATCTCCAGACCTTAATCCAATTGAGAACTTGTGGGGTGATATCAAAAATGCTGTTTCTGAAGCAAAACCAAGAAATGTGAATGAATTGTTAAAGAATCATGGAGTGGAATAACAGCTGAGAGGTGCCACAAGTTGGTTGACTCCATGCCACACAGATGTCAAGCAGTTTTAAAAAACTGTGGTCATACAACTAAATATTAGTTTAGTGATTCACAGGATTGCTAAATCCCAGAAAAAAAACATGTTTGTACAAAATAGTTTTGAGTTTGTACAGTCAAAGGTAGACACTGCTATTTTTTTGAACACACCCCTTTCAACTAATTGCCCAATTGCACAGCCTTAAGAGCGTGCATATCATGAATGCTGGGTCTTGTTTGTTTTCTGAGAATCTACTGAACCTACTGGTAACTTGTTTGCCACGTAGCAATAAAAAATATACTAAAAACCTTGATTATTCTGGTTAGTCACATTGTACTGCTATTATTTTGAACAAGACTGTATGTCATCTGTGAAAGGGGTAGGACCAAATTTTTTTTTTAAAAATCATTGAACTCGGACACATGCAATTTTTTGCTCCTCTCCTGTGAACGTGTTTTGCATGCCCTGTTCGCGCAGACATCATACATCATCAGCGGGTTCACGTGAGCTTACCTTCCGTCTGTAAGCAGAGGCAAACAAACTTTCCTACTGAACTGACAACCTGCACAGGAGCCACAAAACGACAGACAACTTTTAAAACAACAACGGCAAAAATCATCTGGATCAGCAAAGAGCACGAGATGGAAACAGCATCTAAATCCTTGTGTTGTTTATGTAGTTTGTGTACATTCATGAATTAGCGTAACAATATTTATATTTTCATAATTACAAGCACACAACTACATCTACACAACACAAAACGTGCTGTATCTAATTCCAATTTAAAACAGTTGTTTATGTTGGATATTTTGGTAATGTTATTCACTTTGTACTGCAAAGTTTTCTGAATGAGACTTGAACGGGTTTCTGGAGGGTGGGATTGTGTGTTCAGTGCTAGTAGGCTAAAGTTAGCATTTCTCAAAATCAGATACCCTGCCTTTAAACCCTGCAGAAATTTATATTCTACGGCATAACTACAGTTGCGGACACACATTCAGCTTGCTCTCGAGTGTTCACAGACTGTCATGGCAGGGTTGCCAGATGTGCACAACCAAATGGCCAATTAAATCTAGCCCAGTGACCATAACCCAAATATCAACAGTTTATTTTCATCAATAAAATAATCTTACCTTAACATTAACAGCTGATAAACAAAATGCTTCAATACTTAACACACAATTCAATTCAATTTTATTTATATAGCGCTTTTCACAATTGTAAATTGTTGCAAAGCAGCTTTACATGAGTAGATGTAGAGGAGAACATTGAAAATCAATACATAGTATAAGAAGTAGAATATAGCGGCTAAGGATAAAAAACCGTGTAAGCGAGCATATTAATAATGTAACGTATACAGTAAAGTGCTAAGTTAAGCCAAAGTTGGCTGACTCTCCCTGGGACTAAAAAACCCCCTAGGAGAAAACCCAATGGGAAAAAATCCTAGAAGGACAAAAAACCCTAGGGAGAAATTAATATTTATATTTATAATATATAGACACGGTAGGGATAGGAAGCTTGTAAGCGGATTAAACTGGTTCAGCCGGTGGCCGTTGGTCGCGCATCGGTTGGGCGTCACGTTGAAGGACAGCCAGTTGATTAGTGGTGCGATGACCTTCACAGCAACAGGAACTGGGTCTGTTTGTCTCATTGTCATCAGAGTCGAGGACGAGACAGGGAGACAAAAACAGAATTCTATTAGCGTAGGGGCCGTTCGCATGTAATGCAAGTGTCATACATTATAGTGGTTTAATTCAGCTCGGTTCCAGACAGGCTAACTATTGCGGCAAGAGTAAATTACCCGTATGAGGTATGTGAGTGCTTTGTTCTAGACAAAATAACTACTGCGGGAAAAGTACATTTACTGGACATTCTATGTGAATGCTTTGTTAAAGAAGAATGCCTTAAGTTTAGATTTAAATTGTTCGACTGTGTCTGATACTCGAACATTATTTGGTAAATCATTCCAGAGCTTAGGGGCTAAGTAGGAAAAGGATCTACCACCTTTAGACACTTTTGATATTCTAGGGATAATTAAGTAACCCGAATTTTGTGATCGCAGTTTACGTGGTGGATTGTATTCTGATAGTAGTTCTTTTATATACGAGGGCGCTAGGCCATTTAAGGCTTTGTAGGTGATTAGTAATATTTTAAATTGTATGCGATATTTAACTGGTAGCCAGTGTAAAGATGCCAGAATTGGACTAATGTGGTCATACTTTTTAGATCGAGTAAGCACTCTTGCGGCGGCGTTTTGAACCAGCTGTAGCTTGTTTACCTGATTTGCATGGCATCCCCCGAGTAACGAGTTACAATAGTCTATTCTAGAGGTCATAAAAGCATGGATAAGCTTTTCTGCATCTGATGCAGACAGCATATGGCGTATTTTTGAGATATTTCTAAGATGGAAAAATGCTGTGCGGCAGACGTTGGAGATATGACTATCGAAAGATAGATTGCTGTCAAACATTACGCCTAAATTCTTAACCGTGGAAGATGGCACCACCGTGCAGCCATCTATGGGCAACTTGTAATCTGACATATTATGTTTGGAGCGATTTGGTTCAATAATAAGTATCTCTGTCTTATTGGAGTTTAGCATAAGAAAGTTATGTGCCATCCAGTCCCTAATATCACTAATGCAGTCTGTTAGCTTAGCAAACTGGTGGGTTTCGCTAGGATGTGACGAGATGTAGAGCTGGGTATCATCCGCATAGCAGTGAAAACTTATGTTATGTTTCCTGATAATGTCTCCTAGAGGTAACATATATAACGAGAATAGGATAGGGCCTAGAACTGATCCCTGAGGTACGCCGTATTTAACGGGGGAGTGATGTGACTCTTCCTCATTTACATAAACAAAGTGATATCGATTGGTTAGATACGATCTAAACCAGGCTAACGCCTGACCACTGATGCCAACATAGTTTTCTAGTCTATCTATACACAGAAAAATCAATCCTAGTAACAGGTTTTAAAGTGATCACTGCAGACTTGGCAACACTGGTTAATGACTACCATAGAAACAACCGCTAATAACACACATATATAAAGTTCAAACTGAGCATCAGAATGGGTAGCGGATTTAAGTGACTTTAAACCTGACATGGTTGTTGAGTATTTCAAAAACTGCTGATCTGTGATTTTCACGCACATCCATCACACAGAGAATAGTCCAGTCCAGAAAATATCCAGTGAGTAACAGTTTCGTGTGGACGTATCCATCCTGCCTTCATATCAACGGTTCAGGCTAATGGTGTGGGGGATATTTCCTTGGCACACTTTGGGATCCTTAGTACCAACACCACGGCCTGCCTATTTATGGCTGCTGACCATGTCCATCCTTTTATGATCACAGTGTACTCAATTTTGATAGCTACTTAAAGCAGGATAATGCACAAAGCTCAAATTATCTCAAAATGGTTTCTTGAACCCGACAATGGGTTCACTGTACTCCAATGGCCTCCACAGTCACCAGATCGCAATCTAATAGTAGAGCTCCTTTGGGATGTGGTCAGGAGATTCACATCATGGATGTGCAGCTGACAAATCTGCAGCAGCTGCGTGATGCTATCATGTTAATATGGACAAAAATCTCAGAGGAATGTTCCCAACAACTTGTTAAATCTATGCTATGATGAGTTAAGGCCGTTCTGAAGGCAAAAGGGGGTCAAACCTTATAAAGTGGCCGTGAGTGTACACATAAACCATGCAATTGAATTTCTAGTTGTTGCAAGGCGCTTGCCTTTATACCAAAGTATATTTTTGTGTTGCTAGGCCTGCATTGCTGTGTAGGAGTGGGTGTATGTGAACTCTGGCTCATTTGCCAATAATATAAAACCCTTTGCAGTGTAGGCGTTAAAATTGCCTCTTCTAATCTGCATTACAATCTTTTCATAACCCACACTCGGGTTGTATTCTAAACTTTTTTTTGGAGCCACATTTTAGCAGAAAAAACCTGACCACCCACAACATCATAAAATACGGTATTATTACAAATATATAAAAATGAGCATCAGTTGAAGTAATTGAATATGGTCTAATGAAGAATTTGAGAATGACACAAATATTTATTTTCACAACGTCTTCTGTTTCAGTTTCCCTACCACATGCATCATCTTCTGCCTATTTTTCTAGAGATAAATAAACGTCTCTGATGGCAATATCTTTGCATCACACCATGGGATGCCATTTTTAAATAATGCCCGTCAACATTGCATTTTATTATTATTGTTATGTGTTGTGTTGTGTGGTTTTTTATATGAACACAAAAAATGTGTTGGTCTCGAGGACTTGGTCTGAAAATACGAGTCCTTCTCATCTCACTGTGGTCCGAGACTGAGTCAAGACCGAGTCTTTGAAGGAACGAGTCCGAGACGAGTCTGAGAAAGCAGCAATCGGTCTCGAGACCGAGTACTACATCACTACAAACTACATAACAAATTCATGCCTGAGTTAGTAATTTACTGTTTTATTTGTGTAACATCCTTTTCTCACACTTATGCTCTTACACTCGTATAAAAAGGTTGGGTTGTTTCAACCCATGGTTGGAACATTTTCTAGATTAAACAGTTGGGTTTGCCCTAATTTTACATAACCATGGGTTAAAACCACAAACCAACTTGATCAATAAAATGGGTCCTATGGTGTGTGGGTGTCTCCAAGGACACACTAAATTATATTAGACAGGAAATGAATGTGCTTTCTCTGAGCTGAGTGCCACAAATAGTCATTCAAATGCTGTATTTTACACAAACTAGTAAAGACTTTGGGTAAATATGATCTTGATGAACACACACAGTGGTAGTACATACTTCAAACAAATTTAATGTCATTCTGAAATACAATTCACACAATACATACTGCAGCAGAGTAGTTGACACTGGTTTTTATTATTTGAAAGTATTGTTTGGTTCACTTTTAACACAAAATTTTCATTTTTTCCCTTTATTTGCATAACCCAGCTGGCACAGAAACAATGTCCTGGTTTCTGTTTACTGTTACTAAATTGTGACATGCGCTCAAGTAAATCCATCACCTAACTGCCTGAGCAAAGAAAATGGGCATATTACGACCCTTTTTGGAGTAAAACATACAATTTCATAAGATTTGTGCTCTTATGAGCTTTCTTGATGGAGTTAACAGTGTAAAGTACATTTGAGGTAAGCTCAGTTTTAGCAGGGAACGTAACCTTCATACTGTATGGCTCAGAAACTCAGGGCAAAACTTTAAAATACTTGGCAAAACATTTGGCGAGTTTATAACTCAAAATCAGTTTCTAAAACCAATTACACATCACAGTCGTGCATGCCTACATACAAACTACGACCTCACTCATTCACAATACTGAACAGCACAAAGGTGCAAATAAATAAATAATGCCAGCTCCTACATATTCATGTACACAAATAATGTAGTTTCTAGCAACTAAGTTAAAATAGTACAGAAACAACTATAAATTGGTCCTTCTCATACAGCATGCGCTTAGACATTTCAACACCCCCTTTCAAAATTTGCAATTCATTCGTCATAATAAATCAGAAGTCTTTCCACATAAGTAATACATCATAAAATCCCTCATATAAACAAACAATGTGATGTAAAAAAGAAAAATTATAAATTATCCTTAGACTCATTAAAAACCTTCTTGAGAAGACAAAATCCATAGCCTTTTTTCTTTTATAAAAAGGCACGCGCTTAAGAAGTGTAAAAACGTGTTAATGGTAATCCTCGGCCGATGAAAAATCCCAAATACGTACAATACTGCCCAAAACATATCCTACACAAGTACGCAACACAAACTGTTCTGGCAACATGAGCCCATTGCATGCATTGTTGCATGTCCACGTGTTTATAGCTAGTTAAATAAAAGTACATCTGGTTTAATGGCACAGATATTTGAACGAAACTGCAGTTTGTTGCGTCACAGTAACACAAGCATGCACATTAAATAAATACAACGACTGTACACTTGTAATGCACTGTCCAAATGTAAAATCTGCGTACCTGCGTAGTGCATGTTTCGGCACCCAAACAATTACATCTTTCATAACACTCACTCTTGTATCTAAATATCTTTGTGATAAAAAGCGTGTTGAAACTAAGCTTGTGTGAATATTTTACATCTATAGCACCTACGATACAAGATTAAAACCTCTGTGTGCAACTGAACAAAACAATATTACAATGCCATTACATTCAAATAACACAATACTTATGGAAATTGTAAGGAAATCAGTGATCGATTATATACATAAAACAGGTGTCCAGCACCTTAGCAGGCAAAAAAAAAAAAAACACAAGCTTTAAGGTTCCCATTTCATTTCACCATCATGCCTTCATAATTGAAAAGAGCCCCAACTAAGTGTCCCGAGGTGATCACAGCTCCTCTGTTGGCACAGGAAGTTACTCATTCCTCCTATTGTCTTTAAAAATTCCCATCTGCATGTTTTTTTCCTGAAAATGTTCCTGTGGGTTTTGTCTTCTAGGTTCAATCCCACTAAACATACTGATTAAATGCAACTGTAAGTCGCTCTGGATAAAAGCGTCTGCCAAATGCACAAATGTAAATCCTTGCACTGCGTAGGACCTTTTGAACGTTTAATGCATGTATAAAACGCGTGACAAATCTATTTATTTCACAGTATACTTTACTTTTAATTCATTGTAAAAAAAAAAGAAAAATAAGCGACGAGAACACAAACCGCAGCCTTGAGATATAATCTGCAAATAACAGCTGTATGACATTCACATTCAATTCTCGGCTGAAATTTCCTTTTTTCAGGCAAAACCTGTTTTTACACTGAATTGTGTAGATATGAACGCTCTATGTACCGATTTTCACATGATTCATTATTTGCCTTCCAACGATCCAATCGCGCTCAAGATAAATACACACCAAATGGTCACTGCATTGTTCCCATTTCCTCTTTAAGACTAGATTTCTAGAAGCAGTCCCTCCCCCAATCCATCTTTACGTTAGGTCATCGACTAGCCCCTGGGTTTAATGGTCTATACTGTTGGTGGATGCAGTTTAAATAGGCCACCTGAGCCCCCACCAGCTTTCCTGAAGGATGCAACAAACCTCCAGTGAGCACATAAATGAGGATGGGTATACATGCGAGTAAGTCCCTTGGCAATAACGGGGAGGTTGTGGGCTACATACATGGGGGTCAAGCATTAAGACACTGAAAAAAAGCCCAGCTTTGGGGGTGGGGCGTCACATGACAACTCACAGCATTCTCATGCTAATCAAAGGGAAAGATGGCCATCCTATTCCTGTGAGAATAAAGGGAGTTGCCCCTAGCAACGCTTCCATTCCTATTTCCTCCTATTCTGCTACTCCCCCGCCTTTGAACAATGGCCCACACGCATACGCAGCGTGCCGGTCTTGTGCAAGTGCCAAAGCTGCAGGAACTCCTCGGGCATGGCGTGAAATCCAGAGGATGGGAGAATGTTGTCATAATAATGATGGCTGACCGGTCGCTCGTCCAGGCCTACGGAAAATGGCCAGAAACCGTAAGCGGTCACCTCTTCGCATATGCCAAGCGCAAGACTCACCAGGAACAGCCCGGTTGAAAGGCGTTTGCAATGGACGCCGTGATTTTTCCAAAATCGCCCGACGTTTTTGAGGAAGTCTGGATTGGCAAAGAGAACAGTCTGATTGGAGGCGAAGTCCGCAAGGGTGTGGTATGCCCGGAGGGAGGGGTCAGTACCGGGCTTCATGGAGAACGCAGGCATGTAGATGTAGCTGGAACCGTACACCTTCATGCTGTCTACAAAAGCTTTGCGGGACCAGAGTAGGTTCTGAAAGCTGGAAAACATGATAATGAGGAACAATTACATATTAATGACCATTTGTAGTGATGTAAAAATACACAGGAAAAGAACTTGTGAAAATCCACCAACATACAATATGTCTTAATGTATTACATATAATAATAAACTCAAGTATTAAAAGATTAAATTCATATGAGCTCATTTGCACAATACTAATATATGAACATGGGGTGAATTATAAATCATTTACAACATGTGCATGTTAGGTTTTTCTATATTAAAGAGTGTAAGAGGCACAGGATAGGTCAATGACCCTGTTGCTAAAACCAACGGCAGATCTCCTATTAGCTAATGCATAATTTAAAAGGACAATATCCGTCCCTCCAGATGTGAAACAAGCTGTCTTGTGTGTTTCAAATGTACATTGCTATTTCTGGCACTTCTGTTTTCCCTAGAATTTATTATCCACTAAAGTATGTGTCAAACTACTCCAGAAACTGCATACACAAGTGCTTTAGACAAGTCAAACAGATGCAAGTAAAAAACTTAAATCTACATGCCTTGATACTAATTTAACACATTTACACATTTACTATGATTGACTGATGAGTTTCAAACAATTATGTTAAACCGAATCCATTGAAAGTCACTTTAAGCTAATTTGCTAAATTTACAATGGCTATAAATTTCCTAAAACTCTTCTACGGCCAGTGAACGGACCAGCCTAGGCTGACAGATGTCTAAAACCATTCAATGACTTTTAACAGCTGGTCAATACAGCGAGTGAATGAATTGCATAATCCTTGAAAAACAAAAAGTGAAATTGAGGCAAAATGTAGACATACCTCTTTTCAATGATGCTAGGATTAGCAGTCACTAGGTGCGTTCTGGTACCTACGTCAGCAGTGTACTTTTCAGACAAAGGAGGAAGGTTACATCTAAATGCATAAGAGATCGAAAGAGATTGGATGAGAACAAATGCAAACAGAAGACTAAGGGGCCATTTACACAAACATTTTCAACAACAAAAATTTAAATAGATTTTGTTCTTTCATTTACATGACAGTGGTGTTTTGGAGGCCCGTGTTTCAAAATTTCTGAAAATGACAATGTTTTCATCCCCTTATAAAGGTGGATTTGTGAAAATGGTGACGTCACATGCATGTGTATTACATGTTCAGACATCATGTTTTAACTATTTCCGCACCAGCGTTTTAAAAGAAAAAAATTCCCAGCCAGCGCCAACATTTTTTATGATTTTCACAAAGGTTTAATGTCTTTCAGAAAATTGTACATTTCTATATAAACATGCAATATATCAAATGAAAGAGCAGACCCTCTTGCTTAAAACCTCTTGAAAAGCACCCCCACTCTGCCCCAAACCATGAAAAGACCTACTTTCACTAAAAGGGCTGTTTTTACTAAACCATTTAGAGTATAAGCATAACTGTGGTATCATTATATAGAAGACACTTTGAGCTTCATTTTCCAGGTTTCAAAATTATTTTAAGATGATAATTAAAAAAGCTAGAGAGGCTGAAGTACTTTTTGCATAACATCGTTTTTAATACTAAAAATCTTAATGATAAATATGTGTGTGAAACCTAGAAATGCAATGATGCCAAAGCCACAAGTCTAAAGAAGTTATATTTCACGTTTGAAGTCAATAGGCCCAAAAATGAGGTTCTTGCAAGAGTTTTTGTAAGACTAGTGCCTTTTCTAAGTGCCAGTCAGCCCCAAAATAAAAGTCTTTTGTATACATGCATACACGTTCTTTCTTCTTATTGTTTATCCTTATGTAAGCGTATAAAATGCCTTTTTCCACGCCAGGAAATAAAACGTCACACAAAGATCATTGGATTCGTTATCTAATTGGCTACACGTTCTGTCTATCAATATTTTTTCATGAAGTCATTGGAGGAACGAGCGAGTCAGATGACGTCACGATATTTGACAGCGCTGTTTGGATATTATGTTTTATACTCCCGCCTACTTTTAGAAACAAGTTTGACCGCTGGTTTTGAACGGGAGTGTAATCTCATATACAAGTGTTACGATGTAAATAGTCCTCAGATTGTATATTATAATCTATTACAAGACGTGCATGTGAAATCTGATGTAAACAATGAACAATATATCTATATTTCACGGATTATACGCATTTGTGGACAAAAATGGTCATTGGATGTACTTTATTGGAGAGTTTTTATGGGTTATTCACACATCTGACACAGACTGGATTCGATTCGTGATCGTTATACCAACGCAAAGGTAAGGAGTCCCGTTTATATTTTGCATGTTGTCATCTGGACTTCTGTAACAAAATACTATATTTATGATGCTAGAGCATCTGTATCTCAAAACAGAGACCATACACTGATGCTAAACCCGTAGACCTTTTAAACGATGTATGGAAATGTTAATATTATTATTGTTTGTAGACAGTAGGCTATATATATATTTTTCTGTTTTGGATCAGTGGATGCTTCAGTGTTTTATAAGTTGGGTAAGAGAAGTAATAGTGGAAATGTGGATTGCCGTAAAAACTCATCATTGGCACGAAAGCATTTTCGCTTAATTGACGAGATAACTCTTCAATGACGGGTAAAAAGTTAAGTAATTTTTGTGGATTCATGTGAACAGAGATCGATGTATCGACGTTGATGTCTGTATGTGAAAACGCAAGGGTAAACTTTTCTGGGGGTTTTTTGTGTTGTTGTCATGTAAATGTAGCCTAAAGCAACAATAAAGTTGTCTTAGGTGGTTGCCAGCGCATTGCTATGCAATTTCTACGATGATCTGGGTCGTCTCAAGATAAGGAATTGCCTGGTGTTAGCTAGGGTGTGCTTATTGGCCTTATTGGTCTTTTCCAAAATATCTGCATTTTGGTCTTTAAATATGACTCTGACTCTCCCTCTATAGGATTTTTTTGAGGTATTGTTAATAGCATATTAACAACACATGGAAATTTAAGGCGATACAGAAACACTGAGCATGTGATATTCTGTCTCACCTCATGATAAAGTCAGCCTGGTCAATTTCTTTGCCACAGTCGCTGTGTTTCAAGACCCCACCGTTGCCCACCACCGCACACTTCTTTAGAGGAAGCTGCAGTGGTGTATCCTAGCAACACAAAAACACTATATGTTAAACAATTGGGTCAAAGCAATAAAGACACACATTTCCTGTTTCTTTTGATGAATACAGATTAAAATCAAGTTACCTCAGTATTCAGATGCTTCAAAGAAGCATGAAACCAATAAAGATCACCATCACTTCAGCTTTAGCTTATAGTTCAACATATGCACAAAATAATCACCATTTCTTTTTTTTAGATGTAGTGTTTTTTTTTTACAA
Organism: Paramisgurnus dabryanus; assembly: GCF_030506205.2. NCBI lineage: Eukaryota > Metazoa > Chordata > Actinopteri > Cypriniformes > Cobitidae > Paramisgurnus > Paramisgurnus dabryanus. The sequence goes on from NC_133337.1 coordinate 15,341,054, forward strand.
AACTGAAAAACAGCAAAACAATGTAGTTGGGTGTAAGCTGATAAGATGTTTTGAGTGGTTGTGTAAAGGCTGTAAGGAAGAAGAAACACAACTTTATTTAACAGACAATGGGCCCTATTTTAATGATCTTAGCACACAACCTAGCTAAACTTGCTATATTTGACTTAAATGGGTACTTAGGCATTGAATGCATGTAATACATCTCCTGGCCTACAGGAGTCCTTAATGAGCAGTTAAGTAGGTCTTATGGTGCGTTCACACCAGACGTGGATGAAGCGTAGGGTGACACCACAAATTAAAACACATGTAAACATTTTTGTACTCTCCCATGCTACAATTGTATAAATGAGATTACTTTCTGACCACTTTGCACAATTTCTCATAGATAGCCAACATTATCGATGTAGCTTGCACATGTTCTGGCCTGTTTTGTTTATCAACTACTTATTACTACTACTACTACTTATTACACGGCTCGTTGGAATGCTTGATTCTGATTGGCCAGTTGTGACATTTGCAGGTTTGTTTTTCCCAGATAACAACCTCTCAAAACTAAAAGTCCACAGTAACTGAGATGTTGCAAGTCATTTTGACAGGTACAAAAATTTAATGTGTTTTTTAATAACATATAAGACATTACATCAACAAATTATTAAACTAAATAGTGTGTTCGTGACATTTGAACGTCTTATCTTAACACCGAAAGTAAACGGGTTTTCCTCGTGGAAAATGTGCATTTGTTAAAGGTAAACACCGCCGTTATTCAATATTTTACTACGTTCTTATCTCAACTTATTATAACTTATCTTTTATCTTTTTTCAATGCATGCACTTCATCTTTGTACAGCGCATTGTGAATGTGTTAGCATTTAGCCTAGCCCCATTCATTCCTTAGGATCCAAACAGGGATAAATTTAGAAGCCACCAAACACTTCCTAGTTTGCATCACTTCGACCTCAGGTGCAGTAATATTGATGGAAGTTTGAGCGAGAGGAGGAGTAGTCAGGAGTGATGATGTTAATGCGCGCAAATGTCAAAGTGCTGCAAACTAAGTGCTCTTCCGCCATACAATATAGTTCTCATTTTTTAAATGCTTAAAAAACTGCCAAGTTTATTTTGTGCCACCATACTTACTTCTGTAACTCCTCATGTAACAGTCTTTAAAGAGGGAAAACATGGAAGTGTTTGGTGGCTTCTAAATTCATCCCTGTTTGGATCCTAAGGAATGAATGGGGCTAGGCTAAATGCTAACACATTCACAACGTGCTGTACAAAGATGAAGTGCATGCATTTAAAAAAAAAAGGGATGTATTAATTTGTCTAAGTTGAGGTAAGAACACAGTAAAAAACAGTGGTGTTTTCCTTTAAAGATATGCAAATAAAATATTTCAAATCAATATTTAATGGTCATTACCTTACTTATGATGTAAACAGCCATGTAATAAGTGGGATAAACAGGCAGCCGGATGTTATCGCAGTGTGATACAAAACCCGCTCCGCGTCCTGATCACACTGTCGAGTTTTATTTCTGCTATAACAACCTGCTGCCTCTATTATGTGAATCGATGCACCCCAAATCACAGTTGCCACCTTGTGGATAAAATCCAATGTGAATGTGATTTGCGCATACAAAGTATACAGGTTTACAAAAATCTGTTTTCGTAAAATATTAACTATAATCAGGCCTTAACAGCATTGTAAAAATGTCTTAGAAATGTGAAGAGATAAGCATCACCACGGATCACATTAGACTCTCAGTGCTCTCCTTAGTAGGAGTGGGAGTAATCAAAATACTGCATACGCAATGGTATGCCACGCACCAATAAACATTACATGAAGAGTTTGGTTCCAAAACGCAATAAACGCCATTTTTGAAAAAAATGAGTTCCTGCCAGAATCAGTATTATATCAGGTCAGTATTAAAAAGTAAATTCTTAATTTTACGCAAAATCCATTATCCGCCGTGTTATTCTGTCATCTTTTCTCCCTTTTTTTCCAAAATGCAATAAACGCCACTCCCCCTTTTCTACAGAATGCCATAAATCCACTCCACAGATTGCAGCGCACCATTCACGCAATGTAAACAAACAATGGCGGCGCGCTGAGTACACGGAATCCTAGTTATCCTCATCTACTATGTACTTCGTGAACAAACAAACAAAAACAAAATAATACTTTAATGGCATTGATAAACCTGTGATGGTTTTCTGTGACGGGAAAGAAACGTAAGCCATCAACATCTAATAATTTACGCAAGAGACGGGTGCTTGTTTGCCCGGGCCGACAGCATCAAGCTTCTGTCATGCTAACACTTTGACCCCAGGGGATCTTATGAAAAACTTTACATAATTTTACTCAAAGTCAATGAAAATCGAGCAGGACCAAAACATTTTACAGCTGATCGCTGTGAAAAACGTTAAGCCACGACGTCAAGTATAACCGCAGCAATGACAGTGTTCTTAATATGACAAAGTAAGTGTTTTGATTAATGACATTAATGTTTATATTTTTAATTAGTGTGTACAACTAGTCAACTAAATGAATATAACATGGCAAAGATGAATGCACATTTATATAGGCTATTGATTCAATAGATTTATAGCACTTTGAATAAAAACTTGTCATGGATTTATTGCATTTTGTGGAAAAAATAATCAGTTTTTATAATAAATCTTTGAAAATCAAGTTATGGATTTGAATTTTTTATGTTTTTATAACCTAAAGATGCTATGTGAAAGTTTGTAACAGAAAATAGTGGTTTTCATCTTGTCACTTTCTTGGTATAGAAAACATGTTTTTACCAAAATTTGTCAAAATGGATTTATTGCGTTTTGGAACCAAACTCTTCACATGTTTGTTTTTGCACAAGGTTGCTTAAAATCAGTGGCGCTGTTGGGGGGGGGGGTCAGAGTATGCCAGGCATATGGGCCCATGTGCACGCTAGGGGGCCCCACCGTCATCACTTTTTCGTTTTTTTTTTTTTTTTAATTGTACACGTTTAATTATTAACACTGCAGTAAAATGAACAGTAAATTAATATATAACTACTGTAAATGACTTTGTGTTAAGTAAAATTGAGACACTTTTAAAAAACAGTGTGCAAGCATGACCTAGTTCTGGTGGTTTTTAATTTGATTGTGCGGGAATGGATATGGGTGGGTAGGCAACATTTTGGTTCGCGATCAATTTGCTGGGTTTGCTATGCAATCCTATTAAGTTACCACAAACAGCCGACAGCCCTACTGTTAGGCATTTCAAGGTAAGATATCACATGCCACTAAAAAGCCTTCATGCTGATCCGTAAACTGTATGTTTCATGAAAAATGCAGAATATTTTTGTTAATACAAAAGGACAGCAAGGGCTTTATTTAAGGAAATATTAGGATAGCGACTGCTGACAACTATTGCATTTCTAATACGGACACTGGTAACTTAATAGGCGTAAATAAAAAATATTATTTTCTGCAATTGTGGACTTAAATAAACATGAAATAGGAGAATTGTCTAAGCCATTGTAATTGACTCAAATTTTAAATGACTAAGAGCTGTTTTTAATGTGACAACGCGTCATTTTCAAAGTGAAAGTGATTCATTTTTATTCAGGTTTGCAACGGAGGTTTTGCCCAAACGGAGGTTGTCCTTTCCAGTAAAATAAAATACTCCTACAAGTAACAGTGCTAAACCCTTAAGTTAAAAAGAGACTGTTTATAGCAATTTAAGTAAGAGCTCTAAGTAAGTATACTCACTAAATCACAGAGTAAGAAAAACACTAAAGTATAGTGTGGGCATGTGTGACTAGTGAATAGTTGTTGCGCGCGTGGGACCATCAATAATTACCGTGGGTTTTGAGACCGTGTAGGAGGAACACTGCGACTGTGAGACGGCAGGGTGCCCAGTGCATGACAATCAGGACCCATGCGGGTGTCACTCCCATGCATGTTTATTTTTAGAAGGTAAAGTGCTGGGCTTTGCATCATGGAGAGTGGGGGTGGAAAACAGGACCAAATGCTTCACTTTCCACGAACCAGTCATTGTAGAAAAGAGCTAAAATCTTTCTGACAAACAAATCAGTTACAGTAATCTTCTGGACTTTCCATGCAAGACATTTTAAACACTAATTATTCAAGGCGTTTGCAAGTATTCCTTTGAAATGTCCCACATTTAGGGCTTTAATCAAATCAGTGGTTGCAGTGAAGAGTTTTAGCTGAGTCAAGTCTTGGGTTGCTATGAGCATAATGTTTGAATGAATTAACTTTCAAGTCGCTATGACACTGTTTACAATCTTTTGTGCAGTGGCAAACCTAAAACAAAAGGCTGTGAGTTAACAGCTACATAAGTACAGGCTAGAGTTTTGAAGTGTGTGCTACTCAGTTGTTTTTAATTCCAGTCCTGGAATTTTTCTTTCTGCATTTCTGATCATTACTGCCTGCTCCGCAACGTGCGTGTTTCACTCCCCTACAAAAAGCAAATAAATAATTGCACACGAAAATAACCAACAAATACAAAAACTACAAAATGACTTATTAAAGTTATTGAATCACTTGGCCTTGCCTATTTCAGACTGCTATGGAGAAATATGATATTACTGAGCGACATGCAGTCCCAGGCTTTTGTGTCTCTCTTCCAAGATGCGCCCACACACACCAAATGCCCTTTCTGATGCAGAGATACTCATAATGAGCAGTGTTGGGGCTAGTTACTCAAAAAAGTAATATATTACGTATTACATATTACTCTCAAAAATAGTAATGCCTTACTTTACTTTATTACTCCCTGGAGAAAGTAACTAGTTATATTACTAGTTATATTACTAGTTACATTTTTTTCTGGACAAGAATGTTTATTTGGGCAAGCCACGGCCAAGAAAATGCTGGCTTCCTTACCCGCTACCGGACGTGGGGCACAGCGTTCGGAGAAACATTAAAGAGTGTGCACTTCACCGTCAAGTTATTTTCCTTCCGTTGAACGTAATAAAATATGACTGAATCTCCACCCGTCGAAACTAGCTTCTGTTGCTGGGAACCTTCCTCTGAAAAAGAGCTTGCCGTTGTTGACGCTTCCATTTTCACGATCTGTCTTTGAGTGTGCCGCTGCCGCTCTGTGCTGCTGGCTGCCGGGTGTCGACCAATCGGTGATGGTAAATGATACCTCGTGCCAAACTTAGACCAATCACTGTTCCATTCACGCCCACCTCCCCTTCCCTTTTGTTCTCTGTGTTTTGTGCCTTGTGTGATGAAGGTGCTACTGGCGAATGTAACTCAAGTAACTAGCTCAGGAAAACTGTAATAATATTACCATTTTGAGACGGGTAATGCCTTACACTACTAGTTACTGAAAAAAGTAATATTATTACAGTAACTAGTTACTTTGTAACTAGTTACACCCAACACTGATAATGAGGCATACAAGATTTGAGTGCATTTTGTTCAATTTGTACCATTCAAGCACATTATCTGTATCTGGATTGTCTGAGATATTACGTTATTTCAGCATCGAGTCTTTGGCAACAAAACACTGGACACCCGGTCTTATTTTAAATAAATAATTATATAAAGTGTATTTTTTTAAATTTGAGCCCCTGCCTTCCAAAATGTCAGTGCACGCCACAAAAAAATCATTTTTAATCAATTGTTTAATTTTTGGTTTTTACTCTTATTCATTTCTGCTAAGCATTTTGCAAGGTTTTTTTCAAAACAAAACAAAAAAATGCATACTATGTTAATATTAACCTATTATTATTTTATTATGGGGCTATTCACAGATATATAAATATGCTGAGTTCACACGCTACAACAAGAAAGACTACATATCCTTAATCACAGTGTCTCTTGCATTATTTTAAAGTTATTTATTTACATTTTGTGATTCAATTAAAACACATTTTCCATCAATCCCAGTTTGGGAAACCCTGCCGAAGGTCATATGAAGTGGGTTTGCTAATGTAACACTAGTGCTCTTCAATTCTTTCAGATGTGAGACACACATGCTGATAACTTTGGAGAGCAAGGGCCAATGAAAGCTGCTTGGCAGTCTTGTCAGATTCAAGGTCTTTAGTAACATCTAAACAACTTATCCAGTCTAATTATAATGAAAACTGAGTTGGACCATAGTAGAGGCGGGGACTAATTAGCATATTTAAAGATCCGCTTACACTACAAGGCAAGGATGTGAAGTTACATACAAGGTATTTCAAGCCCTAAATAAGTTTATATCACAGGCAAAATCTTTTACATATGCTGTTTAAACGCAATTTCAGGGGAATTCGTACATATTTTACAAGTTGGCTAATTCGTATCAATTCATACAACCACATACGTAAGTTTTGGTATGATTTGCCTTAACCACTGTGATGTTGGGGTTAGGGGCGGGGTTGTTTTTTTAAATTATAAGAATCGTACGATTTTGCACGATTAACTTCGTATGAATTGATACGAATTAGCCAACTTGTAAAATATGTCAACATTTCTTGTGAGATCTGGGGTGCGTTTCCCAAACAACGTCGTAACTCGTTGCTGAACGACCATAGTACGATGCATCTAGGAAGAAACGAACTACCTTGTCACGACGGTTTCCCGAAAGCATAGTAACTTTGTCGCACATTCGTCGTTTGAACGATGTTGGTTTAACAACATAGTTGATGATGTCACGTGGGAGGTGAAGTACTAATTAATCTGTGCAAATCGATTTAATGTCAGATTATTGCTGTAAATAATATATATTGCATCGGAAGATTGATTTAGTTATCGTGATTTAGTTATTTGTTGTTTATTTTGAATATATTTAATTCACGCACAAGTTCCCTCTTATGTCACTCCTCCCAGGGATTCCCCGGGGTCTTAAAGCTCGTAGTTCTGCGCACATGCACAATTTTCAAGTGCAGCGCTTTCATTCTGTTTACAAATTTAAAGACGTTAAATAAAATTGTGATATATTTAGAATGATGGATATAGACTGTACTACATGTTTTTTGCTTATTTTGTTCAAAAGCATGATTAAGTCTACATATGATAGTAACAAGGAACGATGCTTCTAACGACAGGTGAAGAGCTGTCGTTCCAATGACACAAGTTAGCGACTCAGTTTGCGAATGTTCGTTTGAACGATGGTTTCGGGAAACACCAATTCGTTGAACTATGTTCGTTGGCTAACGATGCTTTTGGGAAACGCACCCTAGGCTGGCTGTTTTGATGCTCAAAGGTTAGTTTTAAAGAATACAATTGACGACTACAGGGGGACTTTAAATGGTGGAGTTTGTTATCAAGAAGTTGTATTGTGGTTTGAAATGATTAATAATACAATAAAATGGCAAAACAATCCACTAAAAGATAAACTGGCTCTAGAGACCAGGGATGTGGGCTGATTTGTCTTGTGGAAATGCAACCACAAGCAAGGCCCTTCTAACCACCCAAAATACTTAAGCACTGAGATTTATACAGCGTTACTTATTTTCTTCTAAATGGAAACATGAAATTATGGTGCTTTTCCATTTCACAGTACCCAACGGTTTGGTTTAGTTTGGGTCGGCTCAGATTACTTTTGAGAGCTTTTCCATTAGGTGCACAACGTGGTACCCAATAGTTTTTTTTTGTACCACCTCGGTTGGGGTTCCAAGCCAGCAGAGCTGATACCAAACGTGACGCGAAAACACTGTAGATCACTGATTGGTCTGACAGACTCGTCACTACAGCGTCATCGCTATAATGTTAATATTAGCTTTACCTTAGTGCTAGCTTGCGTTGTCTCGAGGAAACATAACATGTTGTCTTCTGTGCTCTGCTAAGTTCCCAAACTCCCTTTTAGCGATAAAAAAACATCCACAGGTTGAGAATCAGGGACACCATAATAGTTTATTTCCATTCTTGCAGTTTGTGGCGGAACATGCGCAACGGCACGTTCGCATATATGCTTAAATGCAACTTCAATGAGGCTCAGCGGAGCGCCGTCGAATGACGCCACGGGTGTTTGAACAGAAATTGTCATGTGAGACCGAGGTGGTGATAGACGCGATGTACAAACATCTATTTGTGGTGGCCAATTTTAATTGTGTGGCGGACTGAGAAATAAATAATGTATGGGAATGTACAAAGGCGCTCTCACTTGTATGATGTCATAGGCAGCAGCGCAAATAACGACACGCCTATAATCCCTCCCACTACGTAGTGATACTTAACTCGATGGAAAAGCTAACAACGCCAAAGTGAGATGAGCTGACCCGACCCAAACTAAACTAAACCGTGGGGTACTATGCAAGGGAAAAGCGCCATTAGACTTTCTGTTAACCCTTTTCTACATTTTCTCTCCAGCTTTTTAGGTTAGGAAATTCTTACTGTTACCTGCCTGAGATTTAGAAGAGGATAATACAACAGGATAACAGATAAGCCCAGTGGTAAAAGTGTCATGCTGGCCTCTATGCTGATCTTATTATAGCAAGAAGGTTCAGTCTATGAATTAGTTAACAGATGTGTAGCACTAAAAGGTACACACGGTGGCATGTAAAGTCCTTTGATGAAATATGACACAGGGCCCCACCCACAAACAGTGACATCATGCACTAAAGTTTGTAGCAGGGGTTGCAAAAACACGGTTTTCTGTTTGATTTTGCTTTTGCTTTTCTGTACTCAAGTGAAATATTCGTTTTTTATTAAAGAGATAGCTTTGTTACGTTTCAGAAGTAAAAGCGAATATAAAGATTGTATCATTAAAACCTGTCATCATTACATATTTTTTTCCCTGAATGTCACAATTTATTAACATTTGATTATGTTTCAACACATACATGATCTACCAACAAAAAACATCATCCTTTCATCCTGACAAATGTGTGTGTTGTCACCAAATGCAAGACTGCAGAAGCAATGGGACAAACCGATACTACACATTCTCTGGTTTTAATGTGTAAACTATTAATGCATCAGGAAACAGCTCATCGCTTAAAGGTGCCAAAGTATGCATTCAAATAATATGTTAAATAACATCTACTTAGAAGCTTTGTGTTTTTGTTTAAGTGCAAAATTGATCCAAAAACGTTTTTACATGTCAATTTACACCCTACAATGTATAAAAATTGCTGTTATTATGCAGCTGGTTGTCAGTAACAGTAGCTCAGTGTGTGTGTAAATAGACCTTATGTTTTACCCTGTATCAGACTAAAATACAGATTTTGAGGAAGATTGGAATTTGGAAATAGACGTTTCTGATGTTAAGTTTGTGTTTTTTTTTAGCACGGAACTGCAAAACTTAACTGTAACATCAATAGTAGAAAAACGCCTAAATGCTAGCATTAACTAGCATATGTCGCTAACTCAGCAGTAACAAGTTTGTTTTTAGCATTATAACAACATTGTAATTCATTTCATGTGTAATTTAATGCTGGTGAATACATCACTACTGTTATATCACAATTGGTGTTATGTTGAGATTGGCCTGTTTTCCAGGGGTCTTTTGCATGCACAAGAAAGGAGGAAACAATCAGGTTTGAGGTCACAATGTCATTACCATGTACAGAGCTCTTATTATTCATCTATGCCTAGGTAAATACAGTTTTACATTCTCCATTGAGTTGGTGACGTATGGTAAAACATGTGAAAAATGTGACATTTTATACTTTTGTCTCATATTCACCTTGTAATGTTTACACATTACTTGACTCATCAGCAAACAAAGCAATGTAATTTGCCCTTAATGTCCCAATACTTATGGAGGGCACTGGATGTATTAGCACAAAATAAAATCATTCATAACGCGACGAAATATCCATACATTTTTTACTATTCTGCACTGAATCTATGTAAACAGACTTTTCCATGTGGTAAAACAAACATATACAGTAAAGTACTACATAAGGTGCAACTTATTCAACAGACTTTCATACCTGAACAAAGAAGGGGTACGTCTCATTGTTGACCGTATGGTAATGGTACAATTCTCCATCATACCACAGGACCTTCCCAATTGGCGAGTTCTCTTTAGTCACAATAAACATCCTCTTTGGGTCACAGCATTCTGTAAGCAGCTTCCTGGAAAAATGAGAGAGATTTCATAAGGTTAATAACACTGGTAAAAGGTGGTAGAGAAAACCACCAATGGGCTTTTAAGTGGTGACCAAACTGAATAATCTCATATGCTTTTTAGCTCTCTTCTTTTTCGTCTTCTTTTGCAATTACACTTAAATTACAATTTGTCACTTTACTGTCTTATGCTGCGTTTACACCAGCCGCGGTAGAGGCGGCAAGCATGGGTGATTTACTTGTTAAGTCAATGCAAAGGCGCGATTACATGCGTACGCTCTGCAACAAATACGGTTTCACGGTGTTGCGGTATTGCCATTGCAACACTAAAATGTGTTATTTTCAAATGCCAGGTACAATAAAGCCTTTACAGTGTTTCCCACAGATCTGAAATTTACTTGTGGTGGTAGCTGGTGAAAAGGGCAATCATTATTATCCACCGACAAAAAATGGTCTACTATACATGTAACAAAGAACTAATAATGTGTGACACAACACAATACTTTGATTTATAAAACATTCATATTAATTTCACATTATAGTTCATTAATCTAACCACCCCAAACTTTTTTGCCATAAACAAAGCTGACACTGTTTGTCAAAGCACCACGAAAAAACTTGATGTTTTTGCACTGATATATGAAGCAATTTGATGACCCCTTTTATCAAACTCAATTATATACAATACTATGTATACTATAGCCTATATAGACAGTGCAGGTCTATAGATTATAAATGTGACTGATGTTATAATGGTAATAACTTCTATAAGATAGGCACTTTTACTGCTTCTGCTTTCTATTTCTCTTTTGCCGATTAAAAAAAGCTTAATCCACTAATTATTTCAGATTTAAAAGTCTACTTGCTGTGCTGTCCCGATGACAGACTTTACATTACAGCTTTGCGTTTTTTATATCCTGAGTCAGCTAGAGCTTTGCTCATTCAGTATCAGCACTGCTTTTTGCTACAATCTCTGTGCAAACTGTTTAGATTTTAGTAAAGATATTGTCTATTAATAGTAAGACTATTAAAAAATGGGATAAAGAAAATGAAGCGGCGCGTGGTCTTGACAAGAGCCAGTTGCTATCGCCATAGAAACCGGAGGCACGCTAAAACAGCACTCGAGCTTTAGCGCGGTAGCGCTCACGGCCGTTCTCCGATCGACTCAGGTTTTACACACAATATTAATCAGACTTGGGACCCGAAGTAATGAACTAGGACCGACCCGGACCCATCTGACCATTTAAAATATAAACCCGGAACCGTACGGGTCCCGCGTCCTCAGTGAAGAAAGACCTCTAATGGTAAAACTCTGCTCAAGTTCAGAAACATGAAAGGATACAGTGTGACACTGAGGTTGCTTCGCGTCGCGCCCAATTCATTGAGAAACAGAGAGCACGTGAACGGACACTCAACCGGAGAGACACAACGTGCTTGCACGCAAAATGAAGCCAACTTAGATGCTATAAACACATATGCACATAAGCATATGCGACCATTTTGGTCGCAGTGTGTTCCCTGGCTGCTCCGTATGTGCTGCTGCAGTTGATCCAGTTTGCCGCGCTGGATGATGAGTTTATGACGCGTGCATCATCTTCACGGTCACCCGACCCCCACCTCTCTCTCGCGCTCTCTCTCTCTCGCTCTCTCTTTCGCGTGCTCTCTTTCTCTCTCTCTCTCTCCAAAACACGGGTCATCCAGTCGAGTTCAGAAATACGGAAATTCGTAAAGTGATTTTTTTTACTTGGGCGGGTCGCAATTTACCTGGGCGCAGCGCCCAAGTAGAGCCTATGTATGGGAAACACTGCTTTAAATTATAATATGCTTTCAAAACATATATAATATTTTCGTAATATATATTAAATGTAAACATCAAATCAATCACATGACTTCATGATTTAATGAATTTTGTATAAACACAGCTCATACCTTGGAGACGGTATCACAGAACATTTTTGTGGTTTTAAAACCTTGACTGTTTTAAACCTCGATATACCTTGAAACCGGTAATCGGCCCATGCCTAGCTCTGCGTAGCCTGACGCGCACCTCACAAAATTTCTAACAGCGCGTCGGCTCTACGCGGACTGCAAGCTCTGTGATTGGTCCACCAGAACCCCTCCCGTCAGGTAGAAAAACTGCGTCATAGGTATTTCCGTTTGAGACGGAGAAAACAAAGATGAGCCAAGTTGAGGAGTGATTTAACTAAAACTGCAACATAAGTCGCTGTTTATTTACTTCCATCGTTGCTGGTCTTCTCAAATTATACGCAACAAGTTTCTATTTCTTCTTCGTTTGTGGGTTTACTTGCTTAGCTTCTTCTTCTGTGACGACTTCTGCTGCTACTGTGGTCACACGCGTGATTACTGCCAACCAGCGGTTTCGCGTGTGTTTGCACGGCGACGCGGACGGCGACACACAAGTATAAATGAAAACCGACGCGGAAACTATACGCCGTCGCGGCTACGCCGTAGGACCTACGCACAACTATAAATCGCCCTTAAAAGTGAATGGGAAGCGTTAACGCAAGACGCGATTCCACGCGGATTATTATCCAGCAGCGCAGTACGCGCTAATTCAGCGTTGCCACGGGAAATGCGCGAGTTGAAAAATCTGAAAAATCCTCTACCGCGGCTGGTTTAAACGCAGCATTATTGTCTAGCAATTAGTTTTTGTACATGTATATGAAGGACTGACTTTTGATTACAAAATAATATGAAAGCATATTATATAGTCCTGAAACTGTTTATAAAAACACGCAAGCATAAAAAAATGCCAAATTTGTTTAAAGTTTCTAAAACCCTACTGAAAAATCCAGCAAAGACCAGCATAAGCTGGTAGCTGGTTTTAGCTGGTTTAAGGTGGCAGTAGCTGGTCTAAGCTGGTCCTCCTAGCCTGGCAAAGCTGGTCAAGCTGGTGGGTCAGCTGGTCTTCCAGCATGACCAGCTAAGTCCAACTAGACCAGCTTAAAAAGTGACCAAAACACAGCTACACCAGCTTACTACACCAGCAATACCAGCTAAAACCAAGCTGGGAGATCAGCTAAAACCAGCTAACCAGCTTATGCTGGTCTTAGCTGGATTTTACAGTAGGGAATGGATAAATAAAAACAATGAAATGAAATAAAGTACTCCAATAAAATGATTCATGTTCCAGAAAATTAAAAAGGTACTTCAAAACTGTAATAAATGTGACGTAATACAAACATTCCAGGTGCGAGGAAAGAATTTGTGTTATTAATAAAAACGTTTACCCATTTTTACTTCCTAACTGGAGTTATCTCTTTTATACTCCATTTCAATGTTGGTTACAGTGTTCTGTCCTTTATAACGTATCACTGAAACAAAAAGGTCAGAGCGGGGACAAAATGTAATGTTTTGAGATCTATCTCCGCGCATGCGCACTCTCGTCCTCGGTGTTTGAAAGTGCAATGTCTGTGCTACCCGCATGAGAGCATCTTTCTTTTGGCAAAAGATGCACTGATTGACTTATACAGCAGACAGCTGGGCTTCTAAGATTACATCACTGGATCTGACATTTTCCCAAAAAAGTGGTTGTGAACAAAAAAGCTTTTAAATACCTGTACAGCTCAATTCCCGTTTGGTTTCTGGTCCATGTTTGTCCCTGCCGCAGAACCTCATTCACCATCTCCTTGTCGCTGGGTATCCTGTACACTGGGAAGATGTAGAGCCAGCACAACGCCAGCACGCCCAGAGTAGCCCACACCGACTTACTCCGGTGACATCTTAAAGACATCATTCCGCCGATCTGATCAAACTAAATCTCAAACAGCTAGTCCAAAAACACGTGTTCCCGACAGACCCGTTTTTATTTCGGTGTCACCGACATTTTGAGCAAACACGAACCATTGAAATGCCGTTATCCTCCTCTTTCCATTATGCGCTCTCTGTAAGAGAGGACAACAGAGACGCATCAGTCCCAGAATTCCATTCAAGCATCAAAAGCCTCTTTTCCCCCCTCCTGGTTAGCCGATGTGTAGGATCGGATTAAATGTCGCGTTATAGGAAATTGTTGATGCGGTCGCCATGCATCGTTTCGGTGTGGTCCTGATAGAGGAATCTCACGGCTTTTAAAACTGAATCCAAAGATGATCTCCCCAATGATGTATCCCGTCCTCATGAGCTATACCCATCAAATGATCCCTGCACTATCCCGCCTTATCGCCACATCATCATCACGTCCCGCTATGCAAATTAAAATTTAGGGCCTTCCCTGTCTATTTGGCCATGCACCTCCAGTGTAATCTTCTGACTAGTGAGAGACAAAGCTCAATTTCTTGATGCTTTAACACACGCAGTTGGACTCATTATTTGTTGTGGTGCTGCCCTCTTGTGGACAATTTATCTACAACCGAATCGTTATGTGATCTGTCTGAGGTAAATTAGTCTAGCCTCTGAGGTAAAATTAAACGACCGTTTCCTCAGCACAGGAGTATGCAAGCCCGTTTCCGCCATGTTGTAAAAAAATAATAAAATAACATTCTGACTTTGTATCTCAAAATTCTGAGACACAAAGTCAGAATTCTGAGGTTGCTAAGGTATTATGGGTGGTTGCTAGGCTGTTTCTGTTGCATTCTGTGTGTGTTTTAAGTCATTGTTAGGATATTATGGGTGGTTGCTAGGCTTTTGCTAAGATTTTTAACTGGTTGCTAGGGTTTAGCTCTGGTTTCCTATGTGATTGCTAGACAATTACTAGGATATTATGGGTGATTGCGAGGCTGTTGCTCTGGCATTCTTTGTGGTTGCTAGACTGTTGCTCTAGTGTTCTTTGGGGTTGCTAGGCAGTTGCTATGTTATTATGGGTGGTTGCTAGGCTGTTGTTGTGGCATTCTGTGTGATTGCTATGCTATTTCTCTGATTTCCTGGCTAATTGCTACACTGTTGCTAGGGTATTATGGGTGGTTGCTAGGCTGTTGCTCTGGTGTTCTGTGGGGTTGCTAGAAAGTTGCTAGGATATTATGGGTGGTCGCTAGGCTGTTGCTCTGGTGTTCTGTGGGGTTGCAAGGCAATTGCTGTGATATTATGGGTGGTTGCTTGGCTGTTGTTGTGGCATTTTGGTTGGTTGATATGCTATTGCTCTGGCTTTCTTGGTGATTGCTAGACTATTGCTTTGTTGTTCTGAGTGATTGCTAGGCAGTTGCTAGGGTTTTATTGGTTGTTGTTAGGCTGTTTCAGTTGCATTCTGTGTGTGTTTTAAGTCATTGCTAGCACCACCCAGTTCTCTGTCAACCACCCTGAACATTATGGGTGGTGCTAGGCTTTTGCTAAGGTTTTTAAGTGGTTGCTAGGGTTTAGCTATGGTTTTGTTATGTGATTGCTAGACAATTGCTGGGATATTATGGGCGATTGCGAGGCTGTTGCTCTTGCATTCTATGTGGTTGCTAGGCTGTTGCTCTAGTGTTATTTGGGGTTGCTATGCTATTTCTCTGATTTCCTGGCTAATTGCTACACTGGCAATTGCTGTGATATTATGGGTGGTTGCTTGGCTGTTGTTGTGGCATTTTGGTTGGTTGATATGCTATTGCTCTGGCTTTCTTGGTGTTTGCTGGACTATTGCTATGTTGTTCTGAGTGAGTGAGGCTGTTGCTTTGGCATTTGGTGTGGTTGCTAGTAGGGATGCTCCGATCGATCGGCCGCCGATCGGTATCGGTCGATAATGGCATTAAATGACTCGATCGGTGCTCGCTAAATCTGCCGATCTCATAAACCGATCTTTCTGTTTACTTTTGTCATCAAAAGGATCCTGAATGCGGCTGCAATTAAAGACATTTTTTACGTAGCGCGAGCATTTTTACAACCTGTTGCTCATGTGCAGCGTGCAGATTTGTATGTCTCTCTTTGCCTTTACAGAGATATGCGTATTTTCTATGAGGACACGATCCGGTAAACACCGTGAGGTGTCTTCACATCCCCATCAAACAGCGTATACAACACATATCTATCACGGACAATTGCATCCTCATGCCAAAAGTTTCTTATTTGCATTAAAGTTAAAGTTTTGAGCGTTTAAACTTTTATTTTACTCACAGCTGCTTGTCTGCGTTCAGCCGCCGCCCACACACAGCAGCCTGTCATCAGTGCACGTGGACAGAGCGATCTCTCTCTCACGTCTTAAAGCTGCAGTAACCTAATTCATCTCTCAATAAAATCACTCTCTGCTCTTGACTAAAGATTTTTTATACTTCATACGAATGCGTGTATATTTAATTAATACAGTAAAGTCTGTGAAGTGTTTTATTTTCAGTACTTTTAGGAGACATAAGCCTTTTTAAAGCCATATTAAATTTCTCTTTGCAGAATAAATATTTGTTGTGCTTATTTATTTGAGTCTCTATTAAAACAATAATATACCTAATTACTGCAAGTAATATAACAAAGGCAACATCCGTGGTATTATTTTATTTAGAAAGATTGTAACAGTTACAGTCATCAAAGAGCTTGCATATCAGCTTTAAAAAAATCGGTATCGGAATCGGTATCGGCCGATCACGAAGATTACAAATCGGTGATCGGTATCGGCTGCAAAAATCCTGATCGGAGCATCCCTAGTTGCTAGGCTATTGCTAAAATATTATGGTCGATTGCTATGAAGTTGCTAGGATATTGTGGGTGGTTGCTAGGCTTTTGCATTCTATGTGGTTGCTAGG
Source organism: Paramisgurnus dabryanus (assembly GCF_030506205.2). Taxonomy (NCBI): domain Eukaryota; kingdom Metazoa; phylum Chordata; class Actinopteri; order Cypriniformes; family Cobitidae; genus Paramisgurnus; species Paramisgurnus dabryanus. The sequence continues at coordinate 15,357,726 of NC_133337.1, forward strand.
TTGTTGTTAGGCTAGGGTATTTTAATTGGTTGCAAGAATATTATTATGGTTTTCTTGGTGATTGGGATGATGTTGCTATAGCATTCTGGGTGATTGGTAGTCCTTTTCTAGGGTATTTTAGGTGGTTTATAAAATTGCTAGGCTGTTCAGGGTAGTTGACAGAGAACTGCTATGCATTTAATAGGGTGTCTTTGAGTGAATGATAGGCAGTTACTACAGTGTTATGGGTGGACCCATTTGGACATCTTCTCTAATTATTTTTTATTCTAATTATTAATAGATTTCCAGATGATTTCATCACACCAGTCTGTCCAATTAAGGGCTTATTGCAACCATAAACACCTACGTTTATCTTCAAATGGTGTCTTTGATGACGCTATTTTATAAAAATGGACATCTTTTTTTGACATTCCTATTCTGACACTCAACAGCACAACAAGACATTTTCTAGTGAATTATCTTGCTCGTTTCATTTAAAAATGTCTTTAATTGCAGCCGCATTCAGGATCCTTTTGATGACAAAAGTAAACAGAAAGATCGGTTTATGAGATCGGCAGATTTAGCGAGCACCGATCGAGTCATTTAATGCCATTATCGACCGATACCGATCGGCGGCCGATCGATCGGAGCATCCCTACTAGCAACCACACCAAATGCCAAAGCAACAGCCTCACTCACTCAGAACAACATAGCAATAGTCTAGCAAACACCAAGAAAGCCAGAGCAATAGCATATCAACCAACCAAAATGCCACAACAACAGTATATTTCATTTTTACTGTTTTTCTGGCACCACATTGCGCACACAGCTTGCAGTGACGTAACTGTGACATCTACTTGCAAATGGTCTATAAAAAATACAGCATGTGCTGGACATTTTAGATCACTCTAATTTAAATACCCTATTGATTATATAGCAATGCTCTGTCAATCCCCAAGCTACCCAGCAACTCGTAACACTAACAGCCATCCATATTACTGTAGCAACTACTTATCACTTACTCACAGACACCCTATTAAATGCATAGCAGTTCTCTGTCAACCCCCCCTGAACAGACTAGCAATTTTATAAACCACGTAAATACCCTAGTAAATAATAACCCATTATGCCACAGCAACACCATCGCAATCACCCAGAAAACCATAACAATACCCTAGCAACCAATTAAAATCCCCTATCACAGCAACAGCCTAGCAATGACATAGAATGCCACAGCAACACCCTAGCAACCACCCTTAATATCCCATTAACTTCATAGCAATCCACCATAACATATTAACAACAGCCTAGCAACAACCAGTATAACCCTAGCAACTGCCTAGCATTCACTCAAAACACCCTAGCAACAGTTTAGCAACCACCCATTATAACCCTAGCAACAGTCTAGCAATCACCCAGAAAACAAGAACAATAGCATAGCAACCAACCAGAATGCTATAACAGCAGCCTAGCAACCACCCGTAATACCCTAGCAACTCCCAAGCAACCTCACAGAATGCCAGAGCAACATCATAGCAACCACCCATTATACCTTAGCAACAGTCTAGCAGTCACCCAGAAAACCAAAGCAATAGCATAGCAACCACCCACAATACCCTAGCAACAGTCAAGTAATTAAATAGATTTCAGATGGAGAAGCATTTACTACACAGAGCCGTAGTTCACTAAAAAGCTAGGCAAAATCGCATAGATTATTGGAGCCGATTTTCCTCAATTATGAACTCGATTTTGCCTAGCTTCTCAGTGAAATACGGCTCTGTGTAGTAAATGCTGCTCCATCTGAAAGCAGGTGATGGCGATTTAATACTAATCAAGGAACCGCCTTTACTGATGAAACATGTATGAGAATTGCAGGTTATTTTTTGCACAGCCCTACTAGCAACCACCCATAATACCCTAGCAACGACTTAAAACACACACAGAATGCAACTGAAACAGCTTAGCAAGTTGCAACCACCCATAATGCCCTAGCAACAACTGACAACAAACACAGAATGCAACAGAAATAACCTAGCAACCACCCATAATACCCTAGCAATGACTTAAAACACACTTTGAGATGCAAAGTCAGAATTGTGTGATGCAAAGTCAGAATTCTGTGATGCAAAGAATTCTGATTTTACATCTCAGAATTGTGACTTTGTATTTCAGAATTTTGAGATACAAAGTCAGAATTCTTTTACAACATGGCGGAAACGGGCTTCCATACTAGGAAAAAGCACGTGCTTTTGAAGCACAGCAGAAAAGCGCGTGCTGTACCAGAAGAGCGCGCGCATATCGGACTTGCGCATTAAAGGCAAACAATCAGTTTAATGATCCTCAAAAAGTCGGATGGATAACATTCAGTGAATTGACGTGAAGTCGGGTTAAAACATCCTCAGTCAACCATCAAATTAGACACGGGAGCTGGTGAAGGTGTGGGTTTATTGCAAACAATGAGTAAAACATAACACCAACCACCAGAACCACATGTGTCACTGTAAAATAAGGAATAAATTAATGGAATTTGTCTTTGTAGGTGAACACGTGAAACAATGAAGAAACCAGGAGAAGATTGGTGTTAATATTAGGGTGATCATCTAAGAACGTTTAATCCATAAAGTGAATTAATAGTGATAAAGAGCGCAAACTGGGGTCTTGACGAGTCCAGATGGGGAGTTCAGGTAAGTTACGCGAGGTGCTTTTGAGGATGAGCCTGGCGTTTACGTGCCATTTACTGTATGTTATGTTTTTGTAATTTATATACTTATATTTATTGATTGTAAATCTTGATTAACAGTTTACATTTTCTGTGTAAAATAAAATGTTATGCAAAAGTTGTCTTTCCCTACTGAAAAATCCAGCATAAACTGGTAGCTGGTTATAGCTGGTTTAAGTTCGCAGTTGCTGGTCTAAGCTGGTCCTCCCAGCCTGGCAAAGCTGGTCAAGCTGGTGGGTCTTCCAGCATGCCCAGCTAAGTCCAGCTTAAAAAGTGACCAAAACACAGCTAGACCAGATTAAAAAGTGATCAAAACACAGCTAGACCAGCTTGCTACACCAGCAATACCAGCTAAAACCAAACTGGGAGACCAGCTAAAACGAGAACACCATCTTAAGCCGGATTTTACAGTAGGTTGGAAAACAATAGTCAAGCAAGCATTGTGTGATACAGCACACTACTACTCACAAAATTCAGCAGAAATAATATGTTAGTAGCTATGCCAATTCAAACATAACCAATCCCTCTGTGCCTGATCCCATTTCCAAAATGATAGTGCTTGTGTCACAACAACCTTTTATGCCGGCAGAAAGAGATCTTGGGATATAAATTACCCCACATAACTGCTATGCATGTGGGCATAGACATAATAAAAATAATGGCAATGGTCTGTCTGGCTATTTATTTTACATTCCACACCCTGTCACTATATGTTGCAGGCTTAAATTTCACTTAAATCAGAAAATGTTTTCTTAAAACATATCTGGCATTGCTTTTGTGGGTACCCAGTTATAAATAATTTTCTTAAAAATGCATCAGTAGATCTTTTTGTTTTTTGCATCCTGTGGTGTGTACTGAGGGAAAACTCCTAGGAAATGCTTTACTTAAATATAAAAAATCAATGTTGTTAGAGATGCTGCACTGCACTCATGCTTTTGATTATCATGCACTGTAAATGTATTAGACTGAAGGAATATTAGCAACTCTAAATGCAATGTTTGCCAACCATTTTTATTGACAGCAAATGTGGAGAAATCACAGAAATAACAATGATTCACCTGAAAAATTGATAAATAACAATAACAAAACAGACTTTGAGGTGTAGCAGAAAGGAGACAGGTTCCACAACCACTTTCCATTTCCCTTCTTTTTGGTCTTCTTATAAGTATTTATGTATTAGCAACACTTCTAAACAAAGCAAGACCTCTGTGTTACATCAAAACACTTCTTAGAAACCTCTAAAAGAAAGAATAGAGTTAACCTAAAAAACAGACTTTCCCAACACACTCAGAAAAATTGCCCTAATAAACAAACAAACAAAAAATGGTGGAGTTGTAGCCTAGTGGTTAGAGAGTCGGGCTTGTAACCTGAGAGTTTCCGGTTTAAGTCTCATGGCCGGCAGGGTCGGACTGTGGTGCCCTTGAGCAAGGCATCTTACCCTAATTGCTCCCTGGGCACTGGGATAGCTGCCCAGTGCTCCGTGTGTGTGTGTCCGGGTCACGACTTGCAGTGCAGGTCACAATGGGTTAAGTGAAGATGTCACATTTCAAGTATGCGTTGCACACTTGACAAGCATGTCACTTTCACAAAAGTGCCTAAAAGGTACATACTAGTACCTCAGAAGATCTGTTCCCAAATGGTAGGCTACATATTAGGACCTTTTAAAGGAACATGCCCACATTGGGAATTTAGCTTATTCACCGTATCCCCCAGAGTTAGAGAAGTCCATACATACCTTTCTCATCTCCGTGCGTGCTGTAACTCTGTCTGATGCAGCCCCCACTAGCTTAGCTTAGCACAAAGACTGGAAGTGAATGGCTCCAGCTAGCAAACTGCTCCCAATGCGAACATTTTCCTATTTATGTGTTGTGATTTGTACTGTCACAACGTACAAATAACACAGCCATCTTTTAACAGTATAGATACTGGGAACTATATTCTCAGAAGGCGGAGCACTGCTACTGGCGTTATGTGTTTTTTTTTTGGTTGTTCTATATAAAGACATGAAAGATCAGATTTTTTTTTTCATTATTTTTTTATCAATTATTTTAGACACATCATGTTGGTCAATACCCTTGATGGTCAATATTCTTCACATTTTATGACAAATGTATTCAGAAAACCATGAAATTCCAAAAGGGTTCTCATACGTTGTCTTGCCACTTTACAAAGCAAATATGTTTGTAGCAAAACATGACAAGTGTGATAAAATGTTTACATTCTGTTTTCTTGAATGTTCTGGGGACCCCTTAGAACCTCCCGAAAACCCTTGAGCTATAACACTGCAAACCCAGAAGCATCAAGTTGTACTAGAATAATTATAACTTGATGCTCTTTATCTAACTTTGTGTTCAAGTTTGGACAGGGGATTAGGTATATATCCAAACAGGAAAATGGACCTTAAACTCTCTATTGTTTGGGATTAACTGTTTATATTAAAACAATCCCTGCTCTAGAGCTCTGGAGTCATGTTTAGCCAACACTAGAAGAATGATAATGCAGAGGTTTATTTTTAGCAGGCTGATGGATCATGTTTACTGTAACAGGAATGTCTAAGCGAGAACTTCATAGTCCTGACTTTTTGATTTGGAATTTTAGAGGCGTAGCTCAATGCAAAAGTAAAAAGATTTTCGTCACATACATTAGTGGTTTGTGATCACGATTTGTGCAATTGACTGGCAACAACATGCTGGATGGAAGAGGCCTCCGTACTATACTGTAGTAAATAATTATTAATTTACTTACCGTGTAAACAAATATACAGTATTTGCTTTTTCATGTATGGCTTCTTTTTAATTTACAAAAAATATTTTAATTACAATAAATGATATGTAACCCTGTCTGTGAAAACCAGACTAAAGTCTCAAAATCATGTTCTGAAAAATTGTCCTCAGCCAGACTCTTATTCTCCTACCGCCAGAGGGAGACAGATTTCCGGGTATTGAACTCACACCATTCTTTTGCTCTGAATAAAAACTACCTTTACTAACTGCTTACATGACTGTTTACAAGACAATAGTGCAATAGTGTAGTTAATCTGAAAATGTTTCATGTTCATTTAACTTTGAACAAACTGTTGCCAGTAAATAACATAAATGCAAGTTACTGGCAGCTAGTAATACTGTCATGTCTACAGAAAGTTTTTACAGTGTTGTCTGCTTCATGTTATGACCATTTTGCCACTGAGTTACAATGTTTTTTCCTTGGTTGCCTGTTGGACTGCTTGTCGTTGATGGACCACTGCCTGTATCTGAAATTGTTGTTTTGTTTCTATTATTAAATTTCTCATGACTAATGACTATTAGGGCTGTCACTTTTGAGAAAAATCTAATTCGAACGGATATCGAATATCATGCAATGTATCTGAATATTTTCGAATATCTAGGTGCCGCCCCGCGCATCAAAACAACAACAACAACAACAACAACAACAACTACAAAAACACCATCGTGGAGATTCAATCACAAGTTTATTAACAGTGACAGTCATAAACAGGACTGTCTGGATTTCTTTTTTACTTAATGTTTGAAACAGCAGGTTATCAATTTATGAATAACAACTTATATGAAAAATTAAAAACACTATTCATAACAGGTACAAACAATAACGTGACAACTTAAACAGCAGCAGGAGTAAGGCAAGCCCAAATGAATTCGCGCCTGCAGATTTCCGCGAAAAACTTAAATGCCCGTCATTGACAAGCACATATATCTCGCACTTGAGCGTGTTTGTGAGAAGTCATCTCATTGACAACAACACATACATAGCCTTTGCTGCGCGTTTGTGAGCCGTCATTGACAAGTACTTTAACCCAGCGCGTGCTGTTTGCTTGACCGTTTTAAAATGATTGAGAGCACAAACCATTTGATACTTGAGATGAAATTAAACTTACCGCTAAGTTAAGCAGATCTCACTTGACTCTGTCGTCCATGTGACGCGTGACAGTCAGCACGTGATCCTTTCAAATCCGTGTTGTTGTTTAATATAAAGTTTACATTGCGTTGTAAAAATGATGAAATTATCTTTATACATGCTAATTTCATAATGCGAACATATTAACACAAGCTTTTTATTCTGCTATAATATTTAACACTATAACGTTAAACAATAATATGTCATTTTATATACAAACTATAATTCTGTCTTGACATGCACATTAGGTTCATGTTGGTCCAATTTGATTCCCTCTCTTGCGCACAGTCGCCGTTGTCGGTCTCACTCTCAGCCTCCTTATTACGAGGTGTTACTGTAAAAAATTCGCCACACATGGCATTTTAAAAACCGGATGGTTTATTTATAGTTCGAATACGGATATTTCACGTCATGTTCGAATGTTTATTTGAATATCGAATATAAAGTGACAGCCCTAATGACTATGTAAAAATAATATAATAAACAATAAAACAACAATCCTATTTATATTATTCCTATTTATAAATATTGATTCTTTGAAAATATGTTTGCTTATAAGGACATTACAAAAACTGCCCGACCATAAATCCTTCATATCTTTCTTAAAGTTTCATATGTCAGAGGTGTTGAGAGGGAGAGATGCATTGAGACGTCATCGGCTGCATAGACTATAATAGACTATAACAACAGCAAAACCTCTCTGATGGGCGAGTTCTTCATAACTGTGCCAGGATCAGATTACAGAAAAAATAGCTAAAGCACCTGCTCCGGACTAATGGTAGTCTGACAACAAGGTCATTCGTTTGCTACCACTATTTTAATGTGTGGATGTAACAATAAAGCTAAGGTCGTATCTTATATCTATTAAGTTAAATAAGTGGACTTCCTGCAAGTTTTGTAGATGTTTGACCTTTGAGTTTACTTCCTAATCTATAATGTAAAAATGCATGTGCATGCAAAAGCATGTTTACCGGGTTGGTGCCGCATACCTTTCAGCAAACTCATTAGCTGATAATTTGTAGCAGGTGAAACAGACATGACATTCATTGTTTTCACTAATAAATAAGCAATTCATTAAATAAATACAGTTCTTCATGACAAATATGTAACATTTATTATTATTATTTTAATTTTTACATTATAATACCACTCAATAGCAATACTAGAAAAATAAAATGCATGGCTTCAGCACACTGGCATACCGCCTACTGGAAGTTCACCTGTTTAATATGCAAATTATGTTTATTTTGGTGTCACAGTCAAGTGTCAACCATCCTGTCTGACAGTGGCGATGATTCAGGTGGAGCAGGTTAGAACCGCCCTGTAGTCTCAACGTACGTTTTTACTTGCTATTGTATAATCTAAAGCAATGGTTATCAGCTGGTTATAGCTTAACTGCTTAAATATTTCACATTCGACATGAAGTGTGGCAACCCAATAAAAGTAACAATGCACAAAACTATTAACATTAATTATTTGAAAATGCATGAATAAAGTGCATAGTCTAAAAGCTGAATACTAATAATTTGTGGGCTAAATACTGTTTTAGTTTTAGCCATATTATCAAGTAACAGCTGAACACACGACACAGGAATGAAAACCACCATTGTAACCACCACAATGCTCGTATGTGTGGATATAATACATAAAGCGTTATTATTGTGTTTGTGTGTTTTGTTCTTCACACAAACTTGTAAACAAAACGTGTTGTTGAATTGCTGTTGTCATAGCTTCACAGTTGGTAATATTTCATTCTCAGAGCAATGCAAAGGCATTCCTGGTGACAGACACTATATCTGCCAGCCAGTGAGTGCCGGACTATATAATCCCATTGTCCCACCACCCTGTTGTTCTGTGTCCTGTCCATGACCAGCTACCCCAGGTACAGCATCCCTGTTAACTTTTATGAATAGACTTAGCTGTTAAATATGTATAAAATATCTTTTTCATTCAATAACTTCATCCTTTTTCTGTCATTTGTAGGTTTTATTTGTCATCTCGGGCTCATTGGTCCAACAAGGCATCACGATGGGAGAGTAAGTACATCTTTTTTTTAAAGATCATTCAAAATTACCATACAGCTTTATCATGTAGACCGGGGCTAGTTGTCACACATCAGCTCCAGTAAATCTTTATCACTTGACATTTTTATGAAAAGCAGTTCAACTTTTGGTTAAAATCTAACTGAGTGTATTAACTGTATGGCAGTAATTTTTAATTTAATTTTCTTGTTTGTTTAAACAACTGCTATAGAAATATCTGTTTCAAACCAACAAAACCACAAATCAAAATTTGAAGAGTTTTGTTCCAAAACGCAATAAATCCATTTTGACTAATTTTGGTAAAAATGTGTTTTCTATACGAATAAAGTGACAAGATGAAAACCACTATTTTCTGTTACAAACTTTATATAGCACTTTAGGTTATAATAACATAAAAAATTCAAATCCATAATGTGATTTTCAAAGATTTATTATAAAAACGGATTCTTTTTTTCCAAAATGCTATAAATCTATTGAATCAATATATAAATGTGCATTCATCTTTGCCATGTTATATTCATTTAGTTAACTAGTGGTAATGGCATTAATCATAACACTTACTTTGTCATATTAAGAACACTGTCATTGCTGCTGTCATCCCTGAACTTTTTTGACAGCGATCAGCTCTAAAATGTTTTGGCCATGCTTGATTTTGTTGACTTCGAGTAAAATAAATGAACTTTTTTATAAGATCCCCTGGGGTCAATGTGTTTACAGTACATGACAGAAACTTGATGCTGTCTGTGAGAATAAGCAACAGCAGGCATTTTTCCGTCGGCCTGAGTGCCTCTCATGTAAATTATTAGATTTTAATGGCTTACATTTCTTCCCCGCAACAGAAAACCACCACAGGTTTATCAATGCCATTAAAGTATTATTTTGTTTTTGTTTGTTTATTGATCACGAAGCACAAAGTAGATGAGGAAAACTAGGATTCTGTGTGTATTCAATGCGCCGCTATTCTTGTTTACAGTGCGTAGAATTGTGTTCTGTGATTTGTTGAGTAGATTTATTGAATTCTGCAGAGAAGGAGGACTGGCGTTTATCGCGTTTTGGGAAAAAGGGAGAAAAGATGACAGAATAACACGATGGATATCCAATTTTTCGTAAAATTAAGAAATTACTTTTTAATACTGACCTGATACAATACTGATTTTGGTGATAACGAATAATAAAAAAATGAAGTTTTATCGCGTTTTTGAACCAAACTCTTCATTTGTTAGACGTTTGTGTCAATATGAGTTTAGTAATGTGATATTAAAATATATCCTGTGTGATAACTAGCCTCATTCATCCTTATAATGTCCACATTATAAAATGTAACATCAATGCAAGCCAAAATCAATTTATTTTGTGAGTCCACATGAAATGTCCTTGATATGTAATGACAAATTATATTTGTGGTAAGTGACAGCTGATGCCTGATATGAATAAGATCATGCCCCTCAAATAGCATTTTATTACACATTGATTATTTAATGCAAACAAACTTTAAACAAAAACCTTGATCACTTTTTAATGACTTTCTTATTGTTTGTTTTCTAATAAAACAGTCAGGTAAGCCTTATTTTATATTGTTTCATTAGAAGTTGTTTTATATATTACATTAAGTATATTTACATTTGAAAAGCTCAGATGCAAAACATACTAAGTGTGTCTAACATGTTTTCTTGTAAATGAGCCTTTTTTTAAGTCAACTCTTAATTGATTCTGCCTACAAACCAGTATTTTTGAATGGCCTGAAGCCGGGATTAAGCGCATTTAAAGCAAACATATTTGATGAACATACAATTCATGCCGAGAGCTTTCAGTTATTATCATTATCTCATTTTTGAGGTGGCTTCTGCATCTAAGCTCTTCATATGTTGGTACTAAACACTGGTTTATTATTAAAACATACAGTAGCCTACTCTAATATGTTTGTTGTTATATTGTTCTAATATTAAAATCTTAATAATGGTTTGCTTCAAAAATGCTACATTTATTTAAAGCATATGCTACTACATTTATTGATTTAATGACCAAACATTTTTGGGCCAGTGTCCATTACAGTGTGTAGCTTACTTTTACATTTGAATTAAAATGCCTACTTTTTGTATTCTGCAGATTCGAAGACCTGGACATCCAAAAGTGGAGCAGAAAGTAAAAACACCCTTTTGTATAAACACCCCAAGCAATGCTTTATACTGTATCTTTACAAATAATTTTTTAACTTTTCTTATCTGTATTTTTTATAATATCCTTTTCACAACAGCCTAAGTCAAAGATTTCAGCATCCCGGAAACTTTCTCTAAAGGTCGGTATTTTGTGGAGGGAGTTGTTTCCTTAGTTGTTACATAGCTGTGAAATCCTTATTAAAGTTGCTTTGTATTTGTTATTAGATAATGCTCCTTAATAGAGCAATGGAGGATTTGGAGAATGAAAAACAGGAGAGAGACGAAGAAAAAGTTCGCTACCTTGATGAAAAACTCCCTCCTCTGCAATTCTCTGGACTTTCTCTAAATGAGCTACAGGTGACACAGAAAGAATGAATTTTGCATACATTTGTTTAAAAGAAAAGTGTCAAATGTGTAATTTGTGCTCCAGAAGTGAAGAGCTCAGATGCAAAGCCCTAAACGCCACCTCCATCAAAAGTGATATAATGATATTAACCAAATGCTCTCGGCACGTATCACACGTTCAAATCCACATAATCCCGGCCTCAGGCCTTTAAAAAAAATACTGTGTTGTTGGCACCACAATGACTTTTAGCAAAGTTCTCAAAATGCATGAAGATGAATTTCTGTATTTAAATGTATATTTAAATGCCCATATCTGCAGTTCTTGATGCAAAAGGAAATTTCTATAATTTAATTAAAGGAATAGTCTACTCATTTTCAATATTAAACTACGTTATAACCTTAACTAAGAAGAGTTGATCATCCCTCTATCATCTTAGTGCGTGCACGTAAGCACTGGGGCGCGCTGCGACACTTCAATAGCATTTAGCTTAGCCCCATTCATTCAATGGTATCAAACAGAGATAAAGTTAGAAGTGACCAAACACATCAACGTTTTTCCTATTAGCACTTTTGGGAGTACTTCGACTTGCCTGAAAAATCCGCTCCCCTTCTCCCTCTCATAATGGGAGAGGTAGAGTGTTACTGCGCCGAAAAGTGCTATTCCGCCATACAATATAGTTACCCTTTTAAATCCGCTCAGAAAAGCGCTACGTTTTATTTTGTGCCACCAAACTTGCTCGTATAAATACTTGTCTAAAATAGGAAAAACGTTGATGTGTTTGGTCACTTCTAACTTTATCTCTGTTTGATACCATTGAATGAATGGGGCTAAGCTAAATGCTATTGAAGTGTCGCAGCGTGATCCAGCGCTTACGTGCACGCACTAAGATGATAGAGGGATGTATCAACTCTTCTTAGTTAAGGTAATAACATAGTTTAATATTGCAAATGAGTAGACTATTCCTTTAACATATGCAAGTTCCTACACTATTTTCGATATGTAATTTAATTACAGAATGCTTTTTAAAGCAACACTATGTAGTTTCCATGTAAAAATGACTTCCGCGCTCCCATGTGGTTGAAAAGCGCAACAGTGCCTGGTATCAGACACTCTTCTGCAGGCAGGGGGAGGGGCGGGGCTGTGTTTCCTTACCTCCACCGCCACTTTCAGAGTGTGCTTGTAGCAGCTAGGTGGCTGCTCAGGTTGCAGCAACAGTACAATTTGTCCATTTAAAAGTTGTTCTATAACTGAAATAATTTTAGAGACATTATTTAAAGGTAAAAAAAACTACATAGTGTTGCTTTAAGTTGCAAAATTAAAATGGAAATGTATTACCCGAACTGATTATGTGTTTTACGCGTCAAGCTAAAACTGTAGCAAAATGATAATTTTAATCTAATTTTACTAAATATATTTACATTTACAGGTAATTAGGAATGCATTTTCATTAACATAGTGTACCCCCGCCCTGTCAAGCATTGCATCTAGGTGGGGAGAGTATCTTATGTGTTGACATTAGGTTTGGGAAACCTTGCGGCAAAAGGGCAGATGAGAACGTTATATATTTACTCAGATGAAGTATAAACAGAGAAATGCATTGTTTTAGTGCATTGTTTTTAGGTTTCACAGAATTGTTTGCATTATTAGATGCTGACACCTAGTTCACATAACACTGTCCCAACAAACCCTTCAACCTTTCGTGCCTCTATCAGTACAGACGTTTCTGAAGTGAACATTTCATCACGGTTTCAAATAAACATTTAGTATTTTTTTTGTCATTATACCCTTACATAATCATTCAGATATGTTTTTTTATGTGGAGCGACACATTAAATTGATCCAATCAGACCAAACTTACATTTAACTGTCTGTACTTGTGTATGCTTCATCCTGGCGAAAGTGTAGGGATTTATAATAAAATAAAATGTATGGAATATAAGCCTAAGTAGAGCTCTGACAGGGATTTAGTTTTTTAGGAATAATTCACCCAAAAATGAAATTTATGTCATCATTTATGCACCATCGTGTTGTTACGAACCTGTATAAATGTCTTTCTTCGTTTTGATAAACACGAGATAAGATATTTTGAGGAATATCTTTAGTGATTTTGCAACTGTTCACTATGTCTTGTGCAAAGAAGTGGTGGTTTTTGCCAAAAAAGTTTGCATGCACTTAGTGGGTTTTGCAGTGAAAGAAAGCCAAAATTGTTACAATTTTACAATTACACATTTGGCAGACCTTTTTATGCAAAGCGACTTGCATTAGCGCTTTACAAAGTACACATTTTTTTGTTCAGTATTTGTGTTCCAAGGTTTCGAATCCTTGACCTTTTGCTCTGCTATTTTTCAATTACTGACTAATAACCTTTTCATTGCCATTAAAATGAAAATGCTGAACCTTAGCATAAGAGCCTGATAAAAATACATTTACAAAAAACATATTATAGGCACTTATAGATGTTTTGCATCTGAGCTCCTCAACTATTTAAACAGGTTTCTGGAACATTCTCTTTTTTTGCCATTGACTAAATAACAAAAATCCTCACACCCTAGTAGGGATGGGAGATATATCGGATAAAGCGGATGTTGCATGCTCGTTTGATTGGAAGGAATTTTAAACAAAACAGGAGAACAGAGAAAATCTAAAAAGTAAATAAGAGACAACCAAAAATTTTTAACATTAACATTTAAAATGAAAACTACTCATTACTAAACTCACTTAGAAAAGATAACATAAGCCCTATTCGCACGGGATTAGTATGACATGTTGACCTCTAGTCATTTGTAATAATTGCTGTATAATTGCTTGGGGAATTTCTAAATCACTCAAGGTCCCAAGATAATACTAATGCTGTGCAAATAGGGCTTAGAAGTAATATAATAAATATATTCCTACCTAGACAAATGCTTATATACATTCCCCTAATAAGCTGTTAATGTTTATTACTGTACATACGTATGTCTACACTACCACAGTCTCATTGTAAACTAATAGAAAATACCTATTTTACATGCAGTCAGTTGATGTAAAAGGACTTTTTTAGATACTTAAATTTAAGACCTATTGTATTTATTTATCTTCAGAATCTGTGCAAGCAACTCCACGCCAAAATCGATGTGGTAGATGAAGAGAGATTCGACTTTGAGGATAAAGTTCACAAGCACAACAAAGATGTAAGTAGAAAACTTGTTCGTGGTTTCTAAATATGGATAAAATGAATTAAAACTATTTTAGCCTTAAATTTCTCTGTCTAGCCATTAAAATATTAAGATTAGACAAATAAAATATGAAATCTCATATTTTATTTCATAAGTAGCTCAGCCAAAACAATTCTTGGCTCTGGTCTCTAGGGGGCAGTGAAAAGCATTGCAGAGGCACAATGTAATGTAGCGTCTGGTCGCACTACACCGCTACTTGCTGTTTTAAAATGAACTGAACTACCCTCAAGCTACTAAAAAATGTAGTTTAGTAGTGTGGTTACTTGTGGTTAACTACTCCCTTGCATTTCTTTCTGTATGAATAGCCAATGAATAACTGTAAAGGTCATTGTGTCAGGTTGTTAAATGACAACCTGACACAAGCTGACTGGCTGATGGCACCACATAAATACATAGATTCTCCAGCCTATAGTTAATGCTTTTTGATACCCTCAATGACAAAATATTTAAAGTAATATATTATTATGTATTATTACAGTAATTGTTACTGTAGTCAGACGCTTAGCTACATTTGAATGACCGTCAACAAAGATATATGCTTCTTGGTAGTAAAGTGCAGTTACTGTGAACTAGCATGGATCAAAACCTGACCTCCAGGTATGCCCTTGATTTCAGATCAATGAACTTAAGATGAAGATTCAGGATCTAGGAGGAAAGTTCAAGAAGCCAGCTCTGAGAAAGGTGCGTGTGTCGGCTGATGAGATGATGAGGGCCCTGCTGGGCTCAAAACACAAAGGCTCCATGGACCTCCGTGCAAATCTGAAGTCAGTCAAGAAAGAGGACATCAAGCAAGAAAAGGTATTATTAATAATCCCACTTTATATAACTACTGAACTTACATAAGAAAAAAAAAATCATTAATATGTTGTACTGTCAACTAAAGTGTTCAGAGTAGGTTTAAGGTTATGGTTTGGAGGATCAAGAGTATAATTACTTGCAGATACTTTAAATGAAAGGACGATGTACAGTGATCCATGTATCATAGTGCAAAGTTAATTTCCACACTTCGTCATTCATAACCAGCTGAAACACAACTATTATAATTAACTCATCTTTGTCATTGTCAAACAGGTTTTGACTTCTGAGGTGGGCGACTGGCGTAAGAATGTGGAAGCAATGTCTGGCATGGAGGGAAGAAAGAAGATGTTTGACGCTGCTGGAGGAGGCCAGTGAGATCATCTGGGATGCTGAACGGACTGAAGTCTTTATGGTTTTGTTGGATTTTTAATGTTGCTATATATTCTATCTGTCTATTTAGTCGTTGTGGTCTATATTTTAAGTGTTAGTTCACCCCCCAATAGTTTTTGTCATGTATTTAGGATTTATTGAGGACTCATAGGAATAATTTGGAGAACAACAGGATATTTCTTCAACAAAATATATGTGTTTGTGTGCTAAAACAAAGTCTTAACTTAGCATTAAAAGTTGCAGAATTAAGCAAAACATGTCTTAAGCAATTTTTTGTCAAAAATTTGATTTTACATCATAACAGTACTGTTCGTCCTTGCAAGTTGCTACTTAAGACTTATGAGTAGTTATGATTGTTCTAATTACGCTATGGCCGCAGGCTAAATTTGGTTGTCACTTCACTGTTTAATCCTTAATCCTTTTCTGTACACACACAGTTCAGTCATGTACAGGAGTGACACCGCATTTTAATAATGCATTTTTATTAACTCCTGCAATGCAGGCAGAGACAAACGCTTGAATTTGATTGGCTGATAAACGTTCTGAGGTGTGCAATTATTTTCTTGGAATCGCACGGCGAACGTAGTTCCAGGCAGCTCTCTTGACCGCATTACAGTTCCATATCACTTCGCATAGTTAACTGTAAAAACAGGGTAACAAAAACAACATGACAGACGATTTAAATTGACTTGCCTATTTAAGTTTAAGTTTAAACTAAATGCTGCATTTTTTTTACATTATATGTTTTTTAGCTTTATGTTTGTTGCCAGATCTTGCACATTAAAACAGCAAACAAAAATCTAAATGCTTTACCTCAAAGACAAAAATACTAGGGCCGACACCATACCACTTTAATAACACCCAAAACTTTAAACCGCCATAAATGGTTAAGTGCCAAAAAAAACATGAACATGCCTTACAAATGTGTACAACCCACAATGTCAAGATGAAGGTTATTAAAATGTAATATTATTTTGGTCAAAGCAGTAAATGGTAACCACGCAAGATGTCAAACGTTGCTATGGTTGTTTCTGTGTAAATCATTGCAGTTTCAGAGGTGAGTCTTGTTGCGTACAGACATGGAGCGAACATTTAGGGGATTCATTTCCACATTTAAATATAGTTGTCACTCTCAAAACTTTGAAGTGTGAATGGGGCCTATCATTCAGAATATAAATCTATGAAGTTCCTTTTAACAATTAAAAAATACCACATTTATTTCCATAATCAGTCAATTGCCATGTAATGTATTTAGTTCTCATATTCAGTTATAGTCTATTTCTTCCTGGTTTAAACGTGATGTTTGCTCTGGTGATATTTGATAAGTCCAGCTAAGCTGGCAGGTTATAGAAGGGGTATTTCCTTGGTGACACCAGTGAATACAACAAGCTTTGAAAGTACGAGATGTTACAGCACAGCATTGTTCATGATGTATTTTAAGCCCCGTTAAATCCCATATCTAATCTGACTCAGCCTTGAAGAGATCAGACCCTAGGTTGTGCACATGTCATCGCAGGCCCATTATAGTGTGCAGGATAAAAGAGTTTCCCAGTTGTCACCTAGAGGAGTCATTTACACTGTGAGATATGGGAAAGATTGGAAATCCATACAAGTGTGTATCTATGAGCATGCTTGGTTAAAGGGATGGTTTTTATGGTAAGCACACACTTGATGGTACCTCTCTGTGGACTCACTGTGGTCATTAAAAATCCCAAGATGTCTTTCGAAAAGAATAGGGGTGTACCCTGGCATCCTGGCCAAACTTGCCTGTTGGCCTACTTATCATCCCCTCATACTAATTGGCTATATCACTCTGTCTCCTCTCCACTAATAAGCTGGTGTGTGGTGGGCGTTCTGGCGCAATATGGCTGCCGTGGTGGATGCTGCACATTGGTGATGGTTGCGGAGAATCCCCCTTTCATATGTAAAGCGCTTTGAGTGCTGCAGAAAAGCCCTATATAAATGTAACAAATTTTTCTATCACCACACATTAAACAAACATCACCAACTGGTCAGAAGTTATATGCAGTTGTATACTAAGCCATTTCCCCATATTGTTCAGCCACTTTGCCTAAAACATGACTTCATTTTGCAGTCTCCAAAAAGCAATGTTCTTAAACAAACAAGCTATTAATTTGTTCATTGTTTAATGTTTATAATAATCTGTGACTCATACAGCCACGTGGTAATATGTTTTGGGAAATTCAATAAGAGGAGCTTAGCTTCAGGCTGTGTTTATGAAAAATAAATGAACACCTTTACACAAAATGAGGCATTGAGCTGCGAAAGGCGGAAAACACATTGACTTTCCTCATCTGTCAGGGAACATTTTAAGGTGAACTGTCGGCAGAGGAACAGTTTGAACAGAGCTGTATATATTTAGCTATAACAATGTATATAGCTAGCTAGATAATTAAACTATAACCTATAATCTAAATATTGAGATTTTATATTTTTCCTTATAGGCCATTTTATATATAAATTATATAGATTGTAATGTTGTTTTGTAAAATTAGGTTAGCCCATTCAAATGTGTTAAATTATTAACATGGTTAGACTGAAAGACCTTTTACTGTGTACTTAATAGAACATTTTACATTTGCATTAAAGCAACACTATGTAGTTTCCATGTAAAAATGACTTACAGCTCCCCCATGTGGTTAAAAAGCGCAACAGTGCCTGGTATCAGACACTCTTCTGCATGCAGGGGGAGGGGCGGGGCTGTGTTTCCTACCCTCCACCGCCACTTTCAGAGTGTGCTTGTAGCAGCTAGGAGGCTGCTCAGGTTGCAGCAACAGTACAATTTGTCCAGTTAAAAGTTGTTCTATCACTGAAATAATTTTAGAGACATTATTTAAAGGTAAAAAACCTATAGTGTTGCTTTAACAGTGTACAGATACCCAATACTGGTAACTATATGTATAATAATAGGTTTAGGATGGGTACCTTTTAATGACACTGTTACGCAGTACATAGTACTGTGTGTACCTGTAGAACAAGACTAAATAAAGTATAAAGTATTTGTGTCAAATTAAAATGATTCTCTAACAAAAACAAAAGTTGTTAAGTGTATTGAAGTCAAATTAAAGTAAAGTTATGCAATTATTGCTTTCACAACCAATTACTGTTTTATAGATCTGTCTACTTGTCCCTTTATTTGACTTAATGCTTTTATAGAAACATTTGTGTTCCCACATTTTGTTTAGCAGTTGAAAACAAACATTGTGAATTGATTGCTTTTGACTTTAACCAACAATGCAACAGCCTGCTTAGCAGGTTAAGTCAGTTGGCCGTCCTTTTGGTACAAATAATAGAACAATGATCCATGTATTGCACGTGTCAGTTTTAAAATTGTACAACCAACGCAGTATTTGTTAAAATGAAAATTACATGAAAATTACAAGCTAAATTTGGGGCAAATGTTGTACTTTTTACTGTTTCTCTTGATTTGTCGTATTTGTTTTGGTAAAAATTGCAATCTGTAACTTTTTTGCCTTTATGTCACTGTCTGTTTGAAGCATAATAATGCAGGTTTATGTACTAATCTTTATGTGGATTGAAGTCAAATGACATCAAAGTGACATTTCTCATGAAATTGTACACAACAACAAAACTTTTAAATTAATATTATAAGCTCATCTTTATGAATCTAGTTGAGGGTACATTTTTTGAACACTGAATTATATGTAGGTAAGATAAGTAAATATCTTAATATGGTCAAATAAAGCCAACAAGGTTTAATTAAATATGGTACTTACTATCAATTACGAAAAGAGACTTTAGTAGAGTAAGTTGAGAATGTAGTGATTCAGTATCTTCTAATGTAGCTCACACTGTATTTTTAGACCCTTTGTTCATTGCCATTAATCTGACCCTTGAAAAACAAAGCTGCAGGGAGATGAATGTTATCATAGAAGAGCACAAGCCTCAATACAGAAATTTGAAAATGTGTATATGCACCGTACACCGTACAAAAATCTAAGTGCAAAAAGTGTTTTTTTTACAGTGTACAATACTTTTCACAAAACTTAACTTACACAAATCTGTCTGCATGACTGTTTAGGTACTAATTTCATTCAAATCCTGGATTATTTTAAGCAATATGGTCCCACGCTGTCACTGGGGTGGTGCCTTTTCAAAAAGTACACATTTGCAACTAAAGAGGGGGGGGGGGGGCAACAGTACTCGCATATGGTTTGATCAACGTAATCTCATGTGTGTATTTTTACAGAAAGTGTTGTTGTACCACACATACATTTACTTACGTTTTTATACACACTGAAATGTATAATATCAATGTATTGAAGGGACTAATAGTTAATTATTTACATTTTAACAGCTTTACCGACTTTTTTTAGACGTATTTCTAAATATCAAAATCGGGGGCATTGGCATTTTTTAATCATTAAAATGACATGTTTTCTGTCATATGTTCTGACATTTGAGACAGTTTACTCATTTACTTAATGAAATTTTCACCAAAACACAACATAAATTCAAAAAAGGTCACAAAATTGTAATCATTCGCTGTAATACACATATTTAAAATCTATATAAATCGATAAAATGGTTACAGGGAAATTATACAGCAATCTTTATTAAAATTGCTGTTAATCTACAATTAAATGTTGCAAATAATCTACATTGTATGCTTCAGTCTTTATTTAAATGTACAAAAAGTGTTTTTGAAAGTTATGTATAATTATTATGTATTAACAGTCAGACCAGGAAGGTTTGGTCTAGTTAAGTATGATGTGAGAATTATTGAAACCTATCTGATCTAATACAAATACCAGACAACACTGAAAAAATCACGTATATCTGAAATATTTCCAATATTCCTGGAAAAGTACAATAAAGATGTAAACACTCGTGAATGAACGGACACTGAAACTTTTACACTTTTTAAAACCACCTTTAAAGCATTTTACTACTGGCGTCGGCTTAAAACAGTGTCGTAATGTCACCAAAAATAAAACAAATGCGCACATAATTTAATATATTAACACATATGTTACCCCAGTATATTGTTTATTTATAATGTAAAATAGTTATACAGTACCCCAAGCAATTAGTCTCATATGTTTATACATTTGTAATATTATGTAATTACACCCTTGTCCCTCTGAGCTCAGTTAAGCCCTTTTCACACAGAAATTCCGTAAAATACACGTAAAATGCATCCTGGATTTTTCCGGAATAGTTAGAGTTTTTGTTCGTTCACACTGCCAAGATTACACGGCATCTGATGGTCCCGGAAAGACACGTGACCTGTTGAAAGTCCCGCCCTCTCTTCTACGCAGCGTCTGAAGTTTGCATATTATATATTATTTCTCTCTCCAGAAACAACTCGCGTGCATTTTTGTTTATGATAAGACTACAAAGGAGCGCGTGAACGCACAGTTCTATGATGGTGAATGATCTCAGCTTCAGGGTGGATATTTGACAAGCTCCCTGATTTCTGCTTTGATACAGTTTTCGTTTATTATAGCTCAAATGAGCACGTGACGCGATATTCTTTTATGCTGCTGAATGATCTCCGTTTCAACGCAGTAAGTTACGAGCTAACTTTTCATTTTTTCCGTGCTGAAAGCCGGCGCTGGAGAGTTGAAAGAGATTCAACTTTGGGTGAAAAGCTTCGCTCGTTAATGTCAGTTCTCACCAACCCGTTCAATAACAGTGGAGGAGGGGCGGGACAAGTATCACAACAACCAACCGGCTCACAGCTCAAGTTTCACTGCTACCAAAGCACTCGGCTTAAGAAAAAACAGCTGAGATTTGCGTTCTCCAGGCATTTTCAACCGCGTTTAAAAGTTTTGGTGTGTACGCCCCCTTAAAGGGACGGTAAGTAGGGTTTTAAGTGTTTTATTAATCAAAATCAATGTCTTTATTCATAAATATGTCCTCGTTGGTGTCAAATGACCTCTGACAGTGATCTGACTTTTCTTTGTAAGCTTAGAATTTCTTCCCTTTACTTACATTGAACGGGTAAGTCCAAGGAGGCTTCCATGTCGTTCCCCCATACTGATAAACTATAATAGCAGAGCTATTACCAATGTGTTTCCACAACGCGTTTACATTCAGAACATGTGAACCAGCTTAAACGCTCAAGGAGATCAGCGAGGCGCTAGAGAGCACTACTCGTTTGAATGCAAAATACAATTTCACCACCAGATGGGGGTAAATCCTACTTATTGTCCCTTTAAACAGTCTGATACAGTCTTCAACTTCTGTGCCACCTGTGCAGTGCTAAGAGAAATGAGGGGTGCCTTATTTTTTCACTTGAGCCCTGCACCTGCACCCCAAAATGTCTATGGACACCCCTGTGCATGGCTCTTTATATTCATGAAAATACAAAAGGCCATTGCTGCGAAAAGGCAAAATATCAAAATGATTTACCTGCGGTCACAGTTCTATTCAGTTTCATTCAATTCATGAACTCTTAATTTGTATTTTCTTTTATTGTTCCTTCACTTCCTTGTTGTCATTGTCATCATTATTAGTTCATTCTGTTTACATGTGTCTTGTTATTATCTCGTGAGTGTTTGATATGCATGCACTCCTTGTCAGGTCTACGTTTATGTTTTCAACGTTTAGGGCGGCAGTGGCTCAGTGGTTCATGTAGGTTGTCTACAAACCGGAAGGTTGGTGGTTCGATCCCTGGCTCCACTGGACCAAGTGTCGAGGTGTCCTTGAGCAAGGCACCTAACCCCAGCTGCTCCCGACGAGCTGGATGGCGCCTTGCATGGCTGACACCGCCGTCGGTGTATGAATGTGTGAGTGAATGGGTGAATGTGAGGCAACATGTACAGCGCTTTGGATGGCCATAGGTCTGTTAAAAGCGCTATATAAATGCAGTCCAAATGCAGTCCACTTTTCTGTATAGGATTAATATTAAATAGCTGGCTGCCATACATTTCTTTTGATTCAAGGAATACATTTTGGTTAGGGTTGGGTTGTTCCTTTACAGGAATGCTGTTACTTGAAATACATATGGCTGTTGTATCTTGTGTCAATGTGTGCCACCACGCCTTCTTGGTTTTCCATCCACACCCCTCGCTTGTTTATCATGAATATATCTGTGTCACTTCACTCCTTATTAATCTCAACTGTCTGCCTTTGACAGGACTGTATATTCTGCATGTTTGAAATGGCACTCACCTGTAGCACACCTGTGTGATTTATATTGTGCACAAACTAGAAAAGACTTTACTATAACTATAACAATTATTGTTGTTTAATAACCTGATTTGATTTGAGCAGATCAAATTTTCAAAATGTTCAAAATTTCATTTTAACTCATTCGCCGCCAGCCTTTTTTTAAGTTGCCCGCCAGCATTTTTTGTAATTTTCACAAAAGTTTCACAAAATGTATTCCAGAAAAATGTTCTTCTAAAAATATATAAACATACAAAGATATCAAATGAAAGAACAGAGCCTCTGCTTTCAAACAAACAGTAAACAAACAAGACAGAACTTTTTTCACCCTATCTATATTTTTTTATATAATAAATTTTTTTGCAAAAGCTGAAATATTAGCATTTTTGTAAAGAAATTGGTTAGAGATCAGATTCAGAATGATTATCAAAACATACACAGAGTTTAAAATTAGTAAAAAAAGTTTTTTATAAATTGGGTATGTGGATCTAGAGGATAATCGTGGTATTACAGATTAACATAAAAACTCATCAGGAAGAAACACGTTTTTTATGCAAATGTTTTCTCTTAATTGACGAGATAACTTGTCAATGGCGAGGAAAGAGTTAATGTACTATACTTTCACAAACTATGGGCCCGATTTACTAACCAGCGCAAACCATCATTTTGGCATTAAATGGCGACTGTCAGGATTTACTAAAGACGCACAGTGGATCATTAGCGCTGCAAAGGTGTGGTTTAGTTATTTTTGCGACTGACCTTATTGCATATGCATTTCTAGGAGTTTCCCTTTCAGACGCAAAATTTATGGGAGGTGACTATTTAAATGATTCACGCAACGCAATTTATTAATGTTTGCGCATGTGTTATGAATGGTATTTGCGCCAAAAGCATGTCTTAAATCTTTTTGCACTTGAAATGGCTGCAATTATTGCTAAAAAGACGAGACATCACATAGATCAGAGGGCGAGTGATTGTAATGTTGTAGCCTAAAGCAGTCAGAGGCAGAGGATCCAAGTGCAGTATTTAATACCAAACAGGCAGGTGCAAACATTATCTAAAACAGGAACAGGAAACACGAACACGGTGTCAGAATCCTGCCAGATCCTTGTTTGTATTTAGATCTAGTCAGCATGGCAGGGTTCTGACAGTACAATGTTTCATGTGGGAGATGCATGGTTTTTGTATTGATTTATTCTGACCACGCATTTCTCGGGTCTCGTCACTTTTTCCCCGATCCCTTACTTGTAATTATTTCCAGGTGTATGTCATTTATTTTCTCCCTATTTAAGAGTCCTTGTGTATGTTGTTCAGTATGGGTTCGTCTGTTGTACCTTGTTGTTCAAGCCAGTCGTTGTCTTCAGTTTGTTCCAGTTCCAGTTAAGTTAAGTGTTGTGTGTTTTGGTTAATGTTTAGTGTTTTGATTTATATCCAATGTTTAGTGTAGTTCTAGTTTTAGTGTTTGATCTGTTTGTTTGCCCCCTCGAGGGTTTTTGTTTTCTGTTTGCACTTAATAAATTATATTTTGTATTTTCACATCCGTGTCTGCACTTGGGTTTTTTCTCCGTGCAAAATCCTGACACACAGACAGAGCATTACATGAACAATCACCAACATCAGACATGGCAAACACGGGTTAAATACACTGGGAAATGAGAAACACTTGGGGGAACAATCAGCACACAGACTAATGAAACAAAAGATCTACACAGAACTACAAAACATAGCAGACACGGACAAGACTTTAAAATAAGAAAGTCTATACACAACAGAACACAGAATAGAGTCACGACAGAACCCCCCAAGAGCGGCTTCCAGATGCTCCAAGGGCAGCAACAATAATAATAATTATATTTCAGGTGGGTGGTGGAGCAGAGGCGTAACAGGGAGAGGGAAGGTGGGCCAGGACCATGTAGTGGCTAAGAACCAGGAAGCCAGGGTGGAGCCGGCAGGGCAGGAAGCCAGGGCAGCGCAGGCAGGGCATGAAGCCAGGGCAGTGCCGGCAGGGCAGGAAGCCAGGGTGGTGCCGGCAGGGCAGGAACCAGGATCCAGAGTGGATCTGTAAACCATGGTGGTGCTGGTGGTTTCAGGAACCCAGGAGAAACTGGAACCCATGGTGGTGCCTGCGGCAACAGGAACCCAGGCAGTTGGGGAGAGCTGAAAAAGGCCCTCTGGGCCAGGTTAATAGTGGCAGAGAGTTCAGGGAGCTCCTCGGAAGCGCCATCTTGGACCAGGCAAAGAGTTCAGGAAGCTCAGGGACGGCTATCTTGGACCAGGCAGAGAGTTCAGGGAGCTTGGGAACGACCATCTTGGGCAAGACAGAGAGACTTGCACGGCCATTTTGGCATGGGCAGAGAGTCTATGGAACTTAGAAGCGACCTTGTTGGCTGACCTACAGGACACAAGAAACTCAGGAGTAACCATCTCGGCCTTTACAGGAAACTCAGGGAACTCAGAAACAGGCCTAATAGTCAGGACAGGAAATTCAGGAAACTTAGGTTCAGCTAACTTGGTCGAGACAGGAAGCTCAGGGAACTCGAATTCAGACCCTTCAGCTGAAACAGAGTGTAGAGGACTCAGGTTCAAACCTTTCAGCCGTGGCAGTGAGTACAGGAGATTCAGGTTCGGACCTTTTGATCTGTGAAAGAAAGTGCGAGAGGCTCAGGTTTGGACCTTTCATCTGTGACAGAAAGTGCATGAGACTCACGTTCGACCCTTTCATCCGTGACAAGGAATACAGCAGACTCGAGTTCATGGGCTTGAGAGACATCTTGCTGAACAGAATAGCAGAAAGCAGACCACACACACACACACCACAGAACCATGGCAAATACAGGAAGCACAGAAGTCAAAGGACATACCTCAGGCACTGTGGAGAACACTGTACTGAAAACAACCGGACTTGGGATCCCAACCGCCCATACAGACATCAACCGCTGGGTCCTAGCATGAGCTGGAATGACTGGTGAGGCAGCCATCTTGTGAAGTGGCTCAGGTGTGACAGCCATCTTGTGATGTGGCATGAGTGTGGCGGCCATCTTCATTGGACGCATGCATATTACTACAGTTACGAGGCTGACCCGAACTTCCGGTCTGCGTTTGTTTATTGCTCTGGCTAGTGACTAAACTGACCTTTGGAACAAATACCTTGTCAGAAATAAAACCGTTTCCTACAGATTTGGGAGACGGCAAGCATGATTTGGCAGCCAGGCAAGAATTCAAGGACAGTTGTGTTGCTTAGTGTGGTACTTGATATGCTTTAGGTAATTAACTTTTTGTTGCTTGTTATCAGAAATAATTTACTCTATAGACAGTTTCTGACAACATAAACAAACGGCTTTTATGAAACAAACATAGCTTCTGGCAAACTTCTACAAATAATCAATAGTCATCCTTTAAGAGTAGTTTATTTCTGATAACAAGCAACATAAATAACAAGTAGATTACAATAATTCAAATCATAGCTAAAGTGTAAAAACTACATACCGAACCTAACGGCTCTCCTGATTTTGCCAAGTGGTTGATGTCCTCAGGGCAACATTATGTTGACCCTGGGACAACATTTCAATCTACCAATCAGATTTTAGAAAAACATTTACAGAAGTACAGTTTGTTTTAAGTTTAAGCTTACAACCAGGATTAGCTGTTTCTAGATCATTGTTTTTTACTTATCACGTCTCATCTCTGATTTTGGGGTTTGGTTATTCTTAGGGTTGGGGTTTGGGATGGGTTTAGTTTTTATTTAAAAAAATTTGTCCTTAGGTCAACACATGTTGCCCTGAGGACATCAACCACTTGGCAAAATCAGTTTGAGCTTGAGCTAACGAAAATGAATCTATACAATGCTGACAATAGATTTCCTTAGCGATGATCCATGATCGCCATCTCCCTTCATCTTTAAGAACCCAAAACATTTGTTATTTTTGAAATATTAACTATTTGTTTAAAGAATCATTTAAGTTTCATTCGATGCGTTTGTGTTTTCAGTTTGATTTAGGTGTTAAAAGAGCCATTTTGTAGCATAGGTTAAATATGTTCATTGCTATATCGTCACAAATAGAAATAAATCCACAAAAATTGCACAAGAACATTCACTCATTACATTTTTTACAAAAAAATGCATGAGATATACTTTATTATGTTTAAAAGAATTATACATTGTACAATGTATTCATTTCAGTAATAAAAAAAATATTAATCCCATACACAACAAAATACTTCAAAAATATATTTTGTAGCTACATGTACATATGCAAAGTTGCAAACACAGTATGTACAGAGTATTTTAACCACAAATGTGCAAGAGGAGAGAACAGAATGTACATAATTGCCAAATACATTTTAAATACATCATTTTTATCACATTCAATTTAGTTAACAAATTCCCTATAAAATAACAACTTCATTCAAAGTTCAGTCATACAGCAACTTCCTTCACAGGCCACTGACACATTCATTCTTTATGAAGAGGAAACTGTAATAACAGCTTAAAGGCAGAGTTTGTCTGTTATGTTGTGTTTTCCTGCCACATTCCACGTTTGGAGTGATAATGATGTAAAAAATTTCTCAGGTGGAGCCGCTCTACCTCTAATCCATTTCCTAAGACCCTAAAAGAAAGAAAAGATGATTTAAAATATTATAAAAGATGAAGTATGTCATTTTCATTTTAATCACAGTCCAGCATATATGGCATGCTTTTTATTTATGTAGGCTACCTTACAGACACTTATAAGTGCATTAGTATATACTTTATCAATACATGTGTGCCATGAAATTGAACCCTCATTGTAAAAAAATGCTGCATTTTTGTCAAATCCACATATATTTTTACTTCATTATAAAAACAAGTTGAAATTGTTTAACTTAATTTTTTAATCCCAGGTCAAAACTTAAAATAGTGGGTTGAATCGACTTGCAAAACCAAGTTATTTAAACTCCATGCTGATTTTTTTACAGTGCATGATCTCTCTGTTGCAAGTACCATGCTTTACCAGTTAAGCAGGAAGTCGTTCTACTGTGGTGCTGTATTGCTCTGTTTGTTTAAAGTCGCAATGAAATTGAAATGAAAAACTATATATGTATTTTTAATAGTGTGGTATTATTAACAAATGACTTATCTGTGAGCTTCATTATTTTTTAAAAATTCGTGTGTGCTCATAATCTTTAATCAAAAATGCAAATCTCCTCCCCTCCTCAAAACGATCTCTCTTCACTTCCGGTCAAAAGTATGGCAGGTGGGCGGGGTCCGGGAGAAGATCGCAGTGATTAGCAATTAGCAACACGGCCCAACTTCAAACGATCCAATCAGATCTCGATGGACAAATTCAAATCCAGCCCTGCCTTATTTCATCTCAAAAGCCGTTTCATTCGGATATACGTCACCACGGGGAAAATAAGGCAATCGCTACTTCCGTTTCATGGCGACTTTAAGCAATAATAATCAGCCTGACATAGCGACATGGGCTCAACCAGTTGCATTAGTTTATAAGTTACTATTGTACACCAGGACTTGAAGTTAACTCTTTCTATTATTGTGCTTGCAATTCAGTTTAGTGACAATAGTTCCACAGTAGTTACAGGTTTTGAGATGAAACTCGTAAAGAATGACATTTACCTGTCAAGCAATTCCCAGTCTTCACCACCCCATTTGTCTTTGAATTCCTCTGTGTTCATTCCACCAATGCGGTCTATATCCGATTTGTAGAGTCCCATTAGTCCGTAACCAGCACTTTCCCAAAAACCTATGGAACAGTAAAGATATTTAGTCATACTCAACCAATATCACATTAAGACATTACATCTTGGACATAATTCTTCTTTTCTGCATAACTGAAATGGGAATAACCTTAAAGTATTTGTTTTGTGGTGCATTTTGCAGCATCAAGGCATTAATGGATGTTTAAATATATGGTAAAAGACCAACCACAATTCAGTATGTAAATATTATAATGCCGTTGCTTCTGTCAGGAAGGTTTTAAGTGGTTACCAAGACATTGCTATACAATTGCTAAAGCCGGGCTCACACTACAGGATTTTAGGCCCAAATTTAACCCGAATTGATGTATACAATGTTAACTACAGATCGGCTACAGATTGCTGAAACCACGCCCACCTAGTTCGACTCTAGTGACAGCAGTGGCAGTTCACCCGTCACTCAAGTGGCCCCACCCTTAATTATGCAACTTTAAGGCTTAATATCATTTAAACGGATGAGTTACAAAAAAAACCCTCACAGTTGTCATAAAGGGCAAAATTTGCTATATAGACCTAAAACACTTTTTATACCAGACTGTAAACATATTATTTCTACTGTAAACTTGGGCATTTTAACATGAGGGTCAATAGGAATTGACTCCCTTTTGGAGCCTATAGCGGCCCATTGATAAATTGCAGTTTAAGTCACTTTTGTGTTGACTTCATCAGAGAGAATGTAAAGTTCTCCTTGGTCTATACACACAAGTTGGCAAAGGGCAATTTGGCATCTCTTCATTTCACCTAACCTGCATGTTTTTGGACTGTGCACTTGAAAAAATTTTGAAGTTGGATCAACTTAAAATATTACCTTAATTGGTAACACTTTTTTAATTTAAATTTTTTTAGGTGTTACCAGTTGAAGGTATATTTTAGATTGATCCAACTTTTCACTTTTTGCAGAAACCAAAGTAAACCCACACTGACAGAAAGACATCCTGACCCAGCAGTCCGAACAGTGCTACCCAGATTTTGAGATAAGAAATTGCAATAGAAAAAGTGTCTGCTGTACCAGTTGGGGCTCTTGTAGAAGCGCCGCAATTTAGCCTCATCACAACAGGCGCATAGACCATCTTTCCTTCTATAGTGTGTTTGCGTATACTGTCTATTACATGCACAGGATAGTAGAGGTGCAGGTCACACAGGAACACAATACTGTGTGGATCCTAAAAAGTAAGAATCAAAGTTAAAACTACATTTTGTTCATTCTTTTCTGTGGCATAGTCACAGAATTTTTTGCTCATTTTTCCGTGGCATTCTCACGGATCTCCACATATTTCCGTGGCCCTGCCACGGACTTTCTCTTCCGTGGCATTCTCACGGATTGGTTACTCAACTGTTTTGTCTTTTTTTCTTACCATTGTCGCTTCGGTTTAGGGTTAGATTTACATAAAATGACATCCCTACCCAAACCCAACTCTAACCCCAACGGCAGGCGACAATTGTTTAAAGTTTAGAAAATATAAAAGAATACATCAGAAAAAATTGTATAAACCAATACTTAAAGTGACATACTAACGCAAACACAAAATCTAACCCTAAACCGAAGCGACAATGGTTTGAAAATAGGAAAAAACAGTTGAGTAACCAATCCGTGAGAATGCCACGGAAAAGAAAGTCCTAATATGCGGAGATTCGTGAGAATGCCACGGAAAAATTAGCAAAAATTCTGTGACTATCCCACGGAACTTCGTGAAATCATGTTGTTACACCCTATGCATTGCTAAATATTTGTTTCAAAGGCAGGACAAGTATGAATCAGAGATTATATGTACAATGAGAGCTTTAAGTGTTGAAATAAGATTACCTACCTTAACAAGATCTATTCCAGCTTGAAGGCCTCCAGACCTTTGAAAATTCCCTTCCATGTTCTTGAAGATGTAACTGTAAACATACATTACAGTTTACATTTTGACAATAAATGGTACTGTATTGTGTACTTGTCAGACAACTTACACTTTTGGTAATTACCTTGGTAACTTTGATTTCTTGAGTATTTTCTCAATATCAATGTCATTGCTATTATAGTCGATAATGATCACGTTAAAGTTCTTATCTCCAGTTGCTCTGTACACTTTTTCCATTTCCCTGATAAACTGAATGACCCATCTGGCTTGATTTTTTACTGTGGTGAGACAAACGAAGAATTATAAATACAACTTGTCACATGATGCCATCAGTAAAGGTGTGTTCAAATGAGAATGTCAGAATTTCTGTAATTATAATAAAACCCTTTAAAATCTTTGTTAAACTCATTGATACTTTGCAGGAATGCCTGATACCCACATGCAGAGAATGATTTTATTTAATTGATTTCAATGATTACGAGAAAAAGCACAAAATTAAATAATTTTCTGAGAATTTGTACAGCTAATATTTACAGTTATTCACATTTGATACCGAATATTTTCGTCACCTGCCACAATTATATGAACGGTAGCAGAAGGGTTCCAGTTGAAATCTTTAGGACTGCAGAGAACGGGTTCCTGAGTCATTTCCGTTTGTGTTGTGTAAACGTAACGTGAAGCAAGAACCTTCTGACCCTGTGGCCCCACAAGTTCCAGTTCCACCAGATAACGGCTGCCTACACCATTGTCTTGACGTCTTACTACATTCAGCACGCGCAACAGAGAAAAGCCACTGCAAAGATGAAAAATGTATGCGATAAGTTGACATAACTTATTAAAACAAGTTAAAGTTGTTTAACTTAATTTGTTAAGTTAAAGTAACATAAAACAATAACAATACAATAATAATAATAATACATAACAAAACAATTTACCGTGTGGGTTCTAAAACATTTATGCTAATTGAAAAGTTTTGGGTCACTTATTTTTATAGATATTTTTTTCATAATTTAAAATAATAGTAATATCATCAAAACTATAAATGACACAAATTCAACTAGGACTTATGTTGTTATAAAAAAGTATAATAGTGAACTAAAACTACATTATATTTCAGCATTTTCAAAGTACCCCTTGCTTAAAATTAGTTTAAAATATTCTGGTTAAAAGAGCTACTGGATGAGCTTACCGTGTTTCTTCCTTGGATTGCAATGCTTTCATGAAACCATTAACAATGGGCATGACTTCATTTTGGGCCATGATAATGTTTCCAGCTGTTTTGCATGAATTGGCCACAACTGTGCTTTGCTTTGAAGCAGCATTGAAGGGTTTCACCTCATAGACACGTTGCCAATTAGGACCTTTACATAGTTTGGGATTTACAAAGGTTTTAGTACTGACTTCTGTAAACATGATATATGCAGTGTATTTAGTAAAACTTTAGTCTACACTCTTAAAAATAAAGTTTTAAAGAAATTACTTATTATATACAGATTGTCACATAATTTACTCAACCTCATGCCATCCCAAATGTTGAACACATTATTTTATGATCTTAAATGTTGCTCAAAATTGTGAAGCTCCAAAATACACATACACCTATCAATCAAAGTAATCTTCTTTTGCGAAACAGTACATTTGTTGAAAAAAAAAGAAAATGTTAAGCTTATTTAGCAAATAAATGTACTTTTGGAGCATCACCATTTTGAGTTGCATATTGTAACTGCCACTTAAAACCTGAACACCCAAAGTATCTATATTTGTTTGTGGCCTATACAGTAAATTATATCATCTAAAGATTACATGAATGATTTCAAGACAGACATTACTCTGAAACAACATGATCTCACAATCTCTACTTTTTTGCTCATTTTTCCGTGGCCCTACCACGGACTTTCTTTTCCGTGGCATTCTCACGGACTGGTTGCTCAACTGCTTTTTCCAATTTTCAAATCATTGTCGTTTCGGTTTAGGGTTAGATTTGGTGTTTGCATTAGTATGTCACTTTAAGTATTGGTTTGTAAATTTTTTTTAATTTATTCTTTTATATTTTCTAAACTTTAAACAATTGTCACCTAGCATTGGGGTTAGAGTTGGGTTTGGGTAAGGATGTCATTTTATGTATATCTAACCCTAAACCAAAGTGACAATGGTAAGAAAATAGGACAAAACAGTTGAGTAACCAGTCCGTGAGAATGCCACGGAAAAGAAAGTCCATGGTAGGGCCACAGAAAACTGAGCAATTGAGAATAAACAATGCTAAAAACAGGAACATGTATTAAGGAAATACTTTTTGTTGCTGATTGTAAAAACTTTCTCTCATAGGATTTTTGAAGAACTAAAAAAACCCCATTCTTGGGTACCACTTTATAATAATGGCACGATCTGTTTGGCATTAATAAATTGTTAATTAATAATTTATAAATCATTCTCCCACATTGATAGACATTAGTAAGCAGTTTATTGCTATCCAGTTAGAAATGAGCTTGAATAAATGTAGAGGTTTCTAGGGTATTGCTATGCAGAAGCTTAGCTATTTTTGGCCAAAATAGATCATGGTCTCTAGATATGGCTAAAGAACCTCCTTCAATGTTTAATCTCTATGATTAGTAAGTGCTACTAAATAGTAATGTGGGTCCGCCTTGCTATGTCCGTTATATGAAGTGTGTGGAGCTACTGTGTTGTTGGATGGGGTTGGAATTCAGAGGTCACTGAGAAGAAGGGGATTGATAAATTGAACAAAACGGTTGGAAAAATGTTGACAATTACAATTGAAAGAGTATACTATTACCGCCTGGAGAAAATGGCATCTTATGCAGGACTCTTGTCACCCTCTTTATGCTTGTTTGGACAACAGGGTCATGGAGCACAGTAGGCGATTAAGACCACCAGCAGCACATGAACTAAGTGGTATGGCGGCTCTTTTATACCACAAGTAATTAGGCAGCATAATGAGCATTCTAAAGGTGCAGTGTGTAGATTTTAGCGCCATCTAGCAGTGAGATTGTGAATTGCAACCAATGGCTCAGTCCACCGTTCACCGAAACGCCACGATGACCAACATGTTGGTGTTTAAGACAAAATACAGAAGTGAAAAAATGCGCTCTGCAGAGCAGTTTGTCCATTTAGGGCTACTATAGAACCATGGCGGCACAAAATGGTGACTTTTGTTGATTGGTTAACGTGTTGTTGATTGTTTTCGGGCGTGGCCAACGCCAGGAGAGTATTTAAACAGCAGTAAACAGTTCAGTCTTCAGGTGAAGCAGTTATCAACAGGAGTCCACAGAAACGTGTAAGTGTATTTGATTTGAGACTTGTGAAGTTTTAGCGCAGTGTCGTTGCTAAGAAACGCTCTCTTGTTTACCTTTGTCTCACGTGCTGCAATCCGCGTTTGTTCTCGCGTGTCCTCGCGTGCTTTAGTGTATTACAGTAAATACAGTAGTAGTTTCGGCCATTAACGTGTTGTTGATTGTTTTCGGGCGTGGCCAACGCCAGGAGAGTATTTAAACAGCAGTAAACAGTTCAGTCTTCAGGTGAAGCAGTTATCAACAGGAGTCCACAGAAACGTGTAAGTGTATTTGATTTGAGACTTGTGAAGTTTTAGCGCAGTGTCGTTGCTAAGAAACGCTCTCTTGTTTACCTTTGTCTCACGTGCTGCAATCCGCGTTTGTTCTCGCGTGTCCTCGCGTGCTTTAGTGTATTACAGTAAATACAGTAGTAGTTTCGGCCATTAACGTGTTGTTGATTGTTTTCGGGCGTGGCCTGCTGAGTTTTAGCCCACATTTGAAGCACTTATAAAGCAGTCAGTCCACCGCGGCAGCGGTCGCGTGCAGCCCTCGTCGTGTGAAGACCGAAGAGTGTAAAGACCATCGACTCTACCTACGCGACTCCACCGAGCAGGGACACCGACTGGGCACTTGAGTATTGCACTTTTTGTACTAACTTTTTCTATTTATCTATATAGCACTCTTTTTCCTCTCTTGTACATTTCCTATTCTTATAATTTTACTATGTGCTTTCAAATCTCTACTGTCATTACAACTCGTAAATCTGTTGTATCACGTCGCCGTGGGAGAAATATTAATAACCTCCGCACTCTCCCACCTTCCACTATTGCCTCACTCTCTCTTCCCATTGGCTTATGGAACTGCCAATCTGCTGTCAACAAAGCAGATTTCATTACTGCCATTGCCTCACATTCTGGCCTTTCTGTTTTAGCACTTACTGAGACATGGATTAAACCAGAGGACACGGCCACTCCGGCTGCCCTCTCCAACAACTACACTTTCTCACACAGTCCTCGCACAACAGGAAGGGGTGGAGGAACTGGTCTGCTCATCCAAAAGGACTGGAAATTCCAACAGCAAACCCCCTCATGTGACAGCAACTCTTTCGAATCGCATATTGTTGCTATCATCCACCCTACTAAAATGCATTTTTTAGTTATCTATCGCCCCCCAGGTCAACTTGGACACTTCTTGGAGGAGTTAAATGTACTTCTGTCTTCATTCCCTGAGGATGGTACTCCTTTAGTAGTACTTGGTGACTTCAATATCCACCTGGAGAAACCACAGGCAGCTGACTTCAACACCCTGACTGCGTCGTTTGACCTCAAGCGAGTCCCTACTTCACCAACACACAGGTCTGGTAATCTTTTAGATCTTATCTACACACGCTGTTGTTCCACCTACCACACCCAGGTCACCCCACTTCACACATCTGATCACTTCCTAATTACTCTCGACCTCGACCTGACTCCCCCTGTCGCTACATACGATCCCCCATTGGTCACGTTCAGGCGCAACCTGCGCACGCTCTCTCCCTCCCGCTTATCCTCTGCGATTGTTTCCACGCTGCCCGCTCCCAGCCAACTCTCTCTGTTAGATACTAACAATGCCACTGACACACTTTGTTCCACTCTTACATCCTGCTTAGACACATTATGCCCTCTGACATCTGGACCGGCCCGGGTCACACCTTCTGCTCCTTGGCTAACTGAGGTTCTCCGTGAGCATCGCTCCACACTCAGGGCTACAGAGAGGAAGTGGCGCAGATCGAATGATCCTTCTGATCTCTGCCTCTATCAGTCTCTTCTTGCCTCCTTCTCCAAGGATGTCTCCTCTGCAAAGACCCTATACTACCATTCAAAGATTAACAACTCACCTGACTCTCACACTCTCTTCAAGACCTTCTCTACCCTTCTTTGTCCCCCTGCCCCTCCACCTTCATCCGACCTAACGGCTGATGATTTTGCTTCCTTCTTTGTGAAGAAAACGAAAACTATTAGCAGTCAGTTCTCCGAGCCACCGCTTCTTGCGCATTCTCAAATCCCTGAGACATGCTCCCTTCCCTCCTTCTCTCTCCTATCCGAAGCAGATGTTTCCAAGGTCTTGGCTTCTAATCATCCGACTACCTGCCCGCTAGATCCCATACCCACCCATCTCCTCCAGGCCATCTCTCCGTCTGTTATCCCTGCTCTCACTCACATTATCAATTCATCCCTTTCCACTGGCACCTTCCCTGTAGCATTTAAAGAGGCCCGGATAACCCCGTTGCTGAAGAAACCCACTCTCAATCCTGCTATGCTAGAGAACTACAGACCCGTTTCTCTTCTTCCCTTCATTTCCAAGACTCTTGAACGCATTGTGTTCAACCAGCTCTCCACTTTCTTCACACAAAATAACCTCCTGGATAGCAATCAGTCTGGATTCAAAAGTGGTCACTCCACTGAGACTGCGCTGCTATCAGTCATTGAGGCCCTAAGGCAGGCAAGGGCAGCCTTCAAATCATCTGTGCTGATCTTACTGGATCTATCTGCAGCTTTTGACACCGTCAATCACCGCATCCTCCTGTCGACTCTCATGTCTATGGGTGTCACTGACACAGCGCTTTTATGGTTCAAGTCGTACCTCTCAGATAGGTCATTTCGGGTATCCTGGAGAGGTGACGTCTCCGAACCCCAACGTCTAGATACCGGGGTCCCTCAAGGCTCTGTGCTTGGACCGCTGCTCTTTTCGATATACATGACATCCCTGGGCTCTGTCATTCGGAAACATGGCCTTTCCTACCACTGCTATGCAGACGACACTCAACTCCACTTGTCGTTCCACCCTGATGATCCTACGGTTTCTGCCCGCATCTCGGCATGCCTGAGGGACATCTCACTCTGGATGAAGGATCACCATCTCCAGCTTAACCTTGCGAAGACAGAACTGCTTGTCATATCATCCGAACCAAAGATTCAGCACAACTTTTCCATTCAGCTAGGTTCCTCGACCATCACGCCTTCCAAGACGGCCAAAAACCTGGGAGTGGTCATTGATGATCGGCTTAG
Source organism: Paramisgurnus dabryanus (assembly GCF_030506205.2). Taxonomy (NCBI): domain Eukaryota; kingdom Metazoa; phylum Chordata; class Actinopteri; order Cypriniformes; family Cobitidae; genus Paramisgurnus; species Paramisgurnus dabryanus. The sequence goes on from NC_133337.1 coordinate 15,394,376, forward strand.
CTTCACGGAGCATGTTGCCAGCACCGCTCGCTCTTGTAGATTCATCCTCTACAATATTAGGAAAATTAGACCTTTCCTAGATGAGCATGCTACGCAGGTCCTGGTCCAAGCTCTTGTCCTGTCCAGGCTGGACTACTGCAATGCGCTACTGGCAGGACTTCCAGCCTGCACGACCAAACCCTTACAGATGATTCAGAACGCAGCGGCAAGAGTGGTCTTCAATGAGCCAAAGAGGGCGCACGTCACTCCTCTCTTTGTCAAGTTACACTGGCTTCCTATAGCAGCCCGCATCAAATTTAAGGCTCTGCTCCTGGCCTTTAAAACCACCACTGGGTCAGCACCCCCTTACCTTCGCTTGCTTATAGAGCCTTATGTACCCTCTCGATCACTGCGCTCTGCCACCGAGCGACGACTTGTGGTACCATCTCAAAAAGGGAAGAAAACACTAACGCGTACCTTCTCAGGAACTGTCCCACAACTGTGGAATGATCTGCCGGTCGTGACACGATCAGCTGACACTGTAGCTGTCTTTAAGACTCGGCTAAAAACCCATCTCTTCCACCATTACCTAACTTCCTAATTACAGATTTACTATCTTTATTTAGTTACCCTTCTCTTTATCTCTTTCTCTATCTACCTTCCTCTTTATCTAAAAAAAAAAAAAAAAAAAAAAAAAAAACTACTAACTTCTACTTGGCTATGTATATTGTGTTGGACTTGATGAGACTATTTCCAGTGCACTTATGTATTGCTGTCTTATGTTGCCATAAATGCTTCTATTGTTTACCTCACTTGTAAGTCGCTTTGGACAAAAGCGTCTGCTAAATGACTAAATGTAAATGTAAATGTAAATGTTCCATGTAAGGGGACCCGCGGTTTATGTAGATAAATATGGCTCATTCTTGGGTAATAAACATATAACAGTTCATTATGTGAGGTCTTTGTACACCACTGATAATATAGTTATGTAGATTATATTGCATTTCTGTCACGAGATCCTTCTTAAAGTTACACATTGCACCTTTAAACATACATTCGTAGAGTTTTCTTTGTTGTATGCGTGTGTATTTAATGTTTATCTTATTATCTTTTAGTGTTATTTTTATGTTAATTTATTGATTTATTTTTTATTTTATCTGTTTGTATGAGCATGACAGTGGGTGTAAGCACTGTAATTTCCATTTTTATGGATGAAATAAACTTGACTTGATTTGACTTTATTTTTGATGCCTTAACTACTAATACAAAACACATTTTGTATTTTTATTAAAAGTAATTTTTTACCTTGTTACCTTGAAGTTGATCCAACTTTTTACAGTGTAGATATGCAAAAAATAATTTATAGCTGTATTTATAAACTGCTTACGAATGTCTATTAATGTAGGAACAATGCTTTATAAAAACGAATTAATTGTTCATTATTGCTTAACTAATGGTTTACATCTTGCCGTTATTATAAGGGGTTACCCGTTCAGATCTTGTTGGTTCAGGTACCATGAGGCTGTAAAACCTTTTCTTAAATCTTATTTTAAGAGTGTAGCATTTAATGTATAGTAAGTAAATGAGAGATGGACTTTACCGCCATTTTTGTTTACATGTACTTCAGGATCCTGTACCTCGCTCAGATAAGGAGCAAACCCTAGACTTTAAAAGTGAAGATAAACACATCCACTATGCAATTACAAGTAACACAGTTAGTTACAAGCAGAAAATAGCAGAAAACTGTTTGGCAGGAAATATAAACTACCTTAACTCATACCCCGCCAGCCATTTTTTGAAAAGTAGCCAGCCAGCAATTTCTGTGATTTTCGCAACAATTTCACAAAATGCCATCCAGGAAAATGTTATTCTAAAAATATATAAAAATACAAATATATCAAATGAAAGAACAGACGGATGGGCAGATAGATAAATAGATAGATGCAACCCATCCTCATGCCCGTGGCGTCAATATTTGACGCACTTGACCATGCGTCAATATGTTACGCGGAGGGTATACCTTTCGCGTCATTTTTTGACGAACTGGGGACTTCAATACTATTACGACCGTTGCATTCTCTTTCCTATTTTCTTACCATTTTCGCGTCGGTTTAGGGTTAGATTTACATAATGACATCCCTACCCAAACCTAACTCTAACCCCAACGCCAGGTGACAACTGTGTCTAACCCCAACGCCAGGTGACAACTGTTTAAACTGTTTAATTTCGCGTACACTGTTTAATATGCGTAATCTAACCCTAAACCGACGCGAAAATGGTAAGAAAATAGGAAAGAGAATGCAACGGACGTAATAGTATTGAAGTCCCCAGTTCGTCAAAAAATTACGCGAAAGGTATACCCTCCGCGTAACATATTGACGCATGGTCAAGTGCGTCAAATATTGACGCCATGGGCATGAGGATGTGTAGATAGATGTTGTTGTGTGTGTTTGTGTATTTTTAAGTTTGTGTCTGTCTGTGTGTGTAATTTTCTGTTTGTGTGTGTAATTGTGTGGGTTGTGTATGTGTTTTGTATGTGTTGTGTAATATTGCGTTTGTAATATTTAGTCCTTCCAGAAAAACGCAGAGTTTTTTTGTGATTGTTGCGTGCAAAAATCCTTGATCTTGCGTCAGGTTTTCTTAAATAATTTGATGGACTATGTGGGATACTTCTGCAATTTTATGCAATGAAATTGCGGGAACTTGTAAAAACAGTTTGCAGCTTTTGCAGCTTTTCAATGATGTTCATGTCACATAATCACGTCACTTCATAACGTTCCCATGGCAACAGGGGACATGGCTGCGCTTGTGTGAACTAAATGCAAAATTTGTCAACTTTCTGATAATATATGGGATGCGGCCCCCGCATAAATATGCGGACTTTGGCTGATTATGCGTTGAATCATGCGATCGCATAATCCCGTTTTCCTGGAGGGACTGAATATTATATTTTTCAGTGTAATTGTGTGTAGTTGTGTATGTCTCTGTGTGTTGTGTATGTTTATGTGTGTGTGACTCTGCGTGTCTGTGTTAGTGCGAATATGTTTGTATGTAATTTTGTGTGTGTAATTGTGTGTGTGTGTGTGTGTGTGTGTGTGTGTGTGTGTGTGCTATTGAGTGAGGTTTGTGAGAGAGGCTGAGAGAGACTGGAGGAGACAGAGAGATGATGATGTAATATGTGTATATGTTTGAGAGTTGACAATAGTTTGCCATTATTGGACAAACTGATTAATCCAGGTGTGCCTGACCTCAGTTGTCACAACAACAATAATCAGACACACCTGGATTAATCAGTTTGTCCAATAATGGCAGACAGGAAACAAGGAGCTGGCTGAAGTTCAGGAAGTAGTGCAGCTGGGCATAAAGCCTATTAGAGTTTAAAAATAAACATTCCATTCTATGAATAAGTCTATAGGACTTTTTTGGGACGTATAATCGGACGGTTTAGGAGAACCGTAAGTCCGAAGAAAAGCTATAGCACACCTCCTCAGACCGGACAGAGGGTCTGCGCAAAGTTGTGTGGCTGTACACTGTCAAAAATAAAGGGTCAAAGCTGTCACCCTTTAAAAAAGTACCCCTGAGTACCCTTTAAAAAAGGTCCTAATATGTACCATGTAGGTACAAATATATATCTTTGAACTGCCAATATATATGTACCTTTTAAAGTACTAATATACACTATTTGCGTACAAAGGGTACTGTCCCAGTGACAACTTTTGTACCTTTATTTCTGAGAGTGTAGCTTAGAAGCTCTAGGAGGAGTTAGTGTTAGAAAATTTAGTCTTGGAATAAAATAACAGTAAAAAGTTTAAGTGCAACAACAGTATCTAATGACTGAAGATCCAGGTACCTGACACAGGGTACCTGCCAAGGCTGGTTGGCAGAAATGCATCAGTGTGCAGTGTTTAAATCACTATTTTAATGTTTTGAATAAAGGTTTTGTATTTTTTGGAACTTGAAGTAGTGCCTTGGATCTTCATTCATTAGATATGAGTTCTAACCCAATTGAGAGCACCTTCTGGGACACATGAGGAGGTCCTTTCAGCAAGAAGCACCCCAAGATTCTCTCTTTGATTAATATTTGCAACAACACTATGTTGACTATCTCAAGCCAACATAATAAACAATGTTTTGCTTCAATTTTTTTATAAATTGGGTGAGAGCTATAGGGTTATCTAGTGGATAATTGTGGTATTACAGACGACCATAAACTAATCAGAAACACGTTTTTTTCTAGATAACTCGTCAATGGCGGGGAATGAGTTAAAGAACAACATAGTGAGTAATTCATTCTTACTTTTCCTGAAAAGATGGATCCTGTTTGTAGAAGCATATCTGGTCATCATGATCGTAAGTTTGCCTTGTGTAGTCATTTGGGTATACTGATGAAAGGTGAATCTAAAAGAAGAGGATTTTTAGTTTACCTTAATGGTTGAATGTTTACAAATACGAATGCACTTTTTATTAAACAGTATTGTTTTGATTTTAATAAAAAAAAATTATGTCCCGTAAATGAAAAAAAACCCCACAAAATTTGAAATTAAATGTAAAAATTTGCTGATTATAGTTTAATGTGTAAGTTTAGTCAAATGTTTTTACAGAAATGCATTTACAGTTAAAGTCTAGAGAGCGTATTAAAATATTGGTGCAAAGAAAATATTAAGAAAACATAACCTTACACTTGTTCACATTTTATAAAATTGCTTACAAACATGGTCTGTGCAAAGTTTTAAACTTGTGACTTGAGTTACAACTTATCTGGAAAAAAGTTACTTAATTTGTACTAGTTTGTAATAACACTATTCTTTTAACCAAACATTTAAAATATTATTTTATTTTAGTACAGAATAACGTATAAATTATTATGTATTAATAATGTATTAATTTGTGACTATTGTATGTAGTTAAAAATACTTACCAAATTGACACCTTGATATCGTTCAATTCTTGTACCGATTATGTAACTCGGTTTATAATGGCATTCAGGAAACAAGCCTTTCATGTAAGATTCTTCCATCATTGGAACTGATTAAACAGAAAGAGATAAGGAAATGATTGGTGTATTTGGGAAGCCAAATGTATTTTTCATTTTAATGAAATAGATACGCCTCTTACTTTTGAAAATATAATCTCTGGGATCTTTTCTAACCATGTCTCCTCCAGGATGGGGCAGTATGGGAATCGGCTCAAGAAATTTATCAGAACTGGCTTCTGTTTGAGGTACGTGATCAATGTCTCCCATTTTTAGAGTCGATTCATCTAAACAAGAAAATGAGCATACATGTTATTGACAAATATTTTGGCACAAAAAAGACACATTTATCGGAGAAGCACAATCATGAATATTGCCCATCAGTTCATTAAATTGATTTCTGAAATGACGAATGGGTCCTGTCTGCTAAAATAAACATTTAGTGCTGACACAGCTGGCTGTCAGTTTAAACCCAGCCCCTAAACCTACCTTTTAAAACACACATGTACACAATAAGTATAATGTATGAAACACTTAATCTTATGTAAGTTCGCTATAGTTAATGCATCTAAAACAAAGTCGGACCCACATTACTATTTAGCAACACTTACTAAAGCTTTTTCATAGAGACCACGATTGGGCATGATCTCTTTTGGCCAAAAATAGCTAAGCTTCTGCATACAGTAGCAATAGAGGGTATGTGAAGGCAAAAGTGACTGCAGTTACGCCCACTGAGTGGCAAAATGTCTGAGCACTAGTATTAGCATAACGTGGAAAACGTGTCTAAAATGGGAAAAATAGTTGTGTGATCGACTGTGCTAACAGATTCAACAAAAATTTGGAGCTGTCTTTTATCAGACTGCAAAAAACACTCAAAGGAGAAGTAAATCAGTAGCAGTAGCCATATGTCAGGTATGTAAAATTTTGGGATAAAAAATAAATACACCAGTTAATACTCTTATTCTGTAATTGGAAAGAAACTTCATTACAATACATCCTTTATGATAAACCTTGTGTTTTACAAAGGTGGGATGGTTTAATAGGCAAGACAAACATATATGTCAAGAAAAGAAATGTCTGGCCATATGCCAATGTCCACAGACTACTAGTTATTTGCCAAGTTGTTAGGGTCACTGTCAAGGCCAACTAAATTCAATTTAAGCTGATAATGGTCAGTTTTACTGCCGTTGTCGCAGCAGCCACTATGAAACCAGCCATTTTGTTGAATGTTTTGCCACTCAATAGGGTGAGCTTCGGCGTGGTCACGTGGAAAAGTGACGTCATTGCACACCCTCTATACCCTAGAAACTGACAAATCCATTCAAACACCTTACTAATGCAATAACGATGCCATAACAACCATGTTTGCCAACACATTCACATTTCACAAAACTGTAGCTACACATAAACTTCCAGTATTTACCAACATACCTTCATATTCTGATAAAAACTCAGATGTTATCACTTGAAAAATGCTGCTGTCATGGTTTAGCCGCCACTGAAACAAGAAGTAAAATGATATAAAGAAGATATCCAAATAAACATGTTAAGTATATTGCATTGTCCTTGTAACCGAGTGAAATACCGCTATTTCAAGATGATCCATCCCTTCACTTTGTTTCAAAATGGCTTCAAAGAAATACTTCATATCTTTTACCAACCTGAGAGAGAGAGAGAGAGAGAGAGAGAGAGAGAGAGAGAGAGAGAGAGAGAGAGAGAGAGAGAGAGAGAGAGAGAGAGAGAGAGAGAGAGACCTTGAGTTGAGTGCTACACTTTTGTAAGCATATAGTATGTTTATAAAATATATATATATATATAAAAAAATCCGTACAAGACAGGTTTGGATATCTGTGATGCAAATTTCCAGTACTCGCCTGGAGCAGTCCATTCATTTCCATTCTAAATCAAAAAAGTTCAGAAGTTCAATCACAATCTTCATGTTCAGTCTTACAGTAGTTTATTCTTTAATAAAACTACATTTTTGATTGTTTAAGTAAAATTTTCGCCCAATATGAGTGTTGGGTTATTAGATCAAGTTAAAGCAAAACACAATACCAATCTATAAAGTTGTACTGCTGCTTTGATTTCCGCAATGAGTCATCTGACATGATGCATTGACTTTACCTGTATGTGTGTGTGTGTGTGTGTGTGTGTGTGCGTGTGCGTGCGTGCGTGCGCGCGCGTGTGTGTGTGTGGGTCAGTGTGTGTTTTTGTGCTGGAACCACTGTAAGCTATTTTGCCATACACAGTTAAACAGTAAGCTGTATGTTCAATATTAGTAAGCTATTAGGATTAAAATAAAAAAATGCCTCTGTTAAGCACTTTTTTAAAGGTGCAAAAGAATGCATTGATACAATATGCTACATTGTTCTCTGATACTACATAGAAAGCATGTGACTTTATTAAGTGCAAAAATGATTCAGAGATGGTTTTACATGTCCATTTACAACCCTAGGATTTGTCCCCAGAATAAAATGGTCTATTATTACCTTACTCGAAAGGGTCATGAATAATAATGTTGAGCTTTGCTCTTATTCACTGTTTCTCGAGCGGCTCATTTCAGTATGTGTGTGTGTGTGTTTGTGCAAACAGACCTGAATTTTGAGCCTGTATCAGACGAAAATACAGATTTTGAGGAATAATCAATTATTCAGAGATTGTAAATGAAGGTTTCTGCATGGTAAGTTTGTGTTTTTTTTTCAGTATGGACCTGCAAAACGTTACTGTAAAGTCAACAGCCTAAAAGCTAGAATATAGCATTAACTAGCATATAGCGCTACAGTAAGTCAGCAGTCACAACTTTGTTTTTAGCATCATAGGAACATTGTAATTAATTTAATGAGTAATTTAATGTTGTGGGCGAATTTGAAATTGTCCTGCTATCTTTTGCATGCACAAGGTTTCCATAAGAAGGAGGAAACAATAGTGTTTGAGGCTCACGGTATGTCATTACCATGTACAGAATACTTATTATTAATCTATTCCTCTGTAAATACAGTCACCTTTAAATCAAAGCATTATTCTGTGTTGAAATAAATATACAGATTATCTACCACAGAAAAGAATATCATAACATCAGTTTATAATAACATACAAGAAACATGTTTACAGTAAAGCACTTGCATTGGAAGTCTGAGGGCTTCAGGGTTTGTTGATATTTGTTTTGCACTTTTCGTGCATTGTGCAAATATATTAGGTCTATGCAAAATATTTACCTCATAGATCTTCAATGTAAGTGCTTTTGCAAAACCCACCCACTGGACAAACCACTGAGAAAAAAACTTGCATTACCTCACCAACATAGGCAAGAAGTTGAAGGTTTTGGGGACTTTCGTTTAAACTGAGCCAGAACTCAGAATTATCGTCAGAGCCGACAGCAAAAATATATTCACCTATAAATAACACAATATCACTGCATTTGCCTCACAAGGAAAGAAATTACAAAAATTCACAAAAATATACCAATGCCAGACCTACCGGTTTCCTTGGGGTGAATATAGCCAAATAACCTCAGTCCGTAATTTTGCCATTGTGGTGAAATAGCCAGTCTACTTACTGTAGTGCGTACCTGAAAGGAGGCAAGATGACACCAAATCACTCAAAGGGGCCATAATAATTAAACAAATAGGATGTTATAAAATGTGTATAGAACTTACATTGGGAAATAATGGATATAGTAGGTTACTTCTAAGATTATTCAGAGATGCACCACAACAGTCTTCAAAAACATGCATGTTCACACGACCCTAAGAAGAAGAAGATACAGTAACAATATCCATAATAAAGTAATCAGACAGTTTGATGAGCACACATGTAAGTAAACTGGCATTGCTACACATCTCGTATTCGAAAGGCAAATGTCCAACTGGGAAAGGTCAAGGTTATACCTATTATCAGACAATCTCTGTCTGCACTGTAAAATGATATCATATCAACCTACAGTATATTTTATGTTACATTAACTTAACAAATCAGGTTAAACAATTTCAACTAATTATGCAAGTACAAGTTATGTCTTGTACTTGCATAATTAAGTAGTTTTAATGATGCATTTATTTACAGTAACTTTTTGTGTTTTATTACCTTATATCCATGGAAAAAAGTCTATTGTTTTTGTTAACTTCTACAGAACCCAAAAAGAACCTTTGACACTCTCCAAATATAATATACCATAACCTGCTGAGTAACAGTGAAATAAGTGTCCTCCTCAAACTATTACTCAGGTGTTGCATGTTCAAACAACACATGTTGGATCTAAGGAGTGTTGTTTTTTTCCAAAATGGCATTGGGGTTTAATACAAACACAAATTTGGAGTCAAATAATTGTGGGAACATTTGGTCATTTACCTTGATGGGATATGAGATAAAATTTAAAATAAAAACAAATGATAATTCTTTCTTCAAAATTATTCACATTTTTTTTACCTGTGTACTCACCTCCACCTCCTCTTTCTGACGCGGCTCTTGGTCAATGACCTTGTTGACAGTAACAGGAAGGAGAAGAGTTCATTTAAAAATGCTCTTATCTCTTGTTTCTATCTCAACATGCTTAACATACAGCACAGTAATAAGTGAAAAGGGAAAACCTGTTAGTCAACTATCTCACCTGGGGAAGTTCAATATCTGGGGGTAAATCTCTCTTGATTATATCATTGCTTGGGTCTGGTTTTGGAGGCCCTTGAAAGACAAAAGTTGAAAAAACACAAAAGTTTGCAAATGGTCAAACACAAATTTTATGTAAATGGTTGGTTCACATGTTGGATTTATTCATAACATTTACATGTATATTTTATGTTATTTTAACTTAACAAATTAAGTTAAACAATTTTAACATCGTATTTTTAAAACTTAAAATAGTAGGCTGAATTGACTCAAGTAGAAAAATAGTAATTTCAACCAAGTTGTTTTAACTTAATGCTGCATTTTTTTTACTGTGTGCTCACATAATACAAATGCGCCTACAGCAAAATGTATGTAGGAAAAAAACTATACTTTGTAAGGCTGTGCAGTCGACCATGCCAATATGATAAAAAACAATCTATATTTTGGATTTTAGGTATAGGGTTAAGTGGTTTAGTGTGACCTAAATTTGTTTTTGCCATGCCCTATAGGTGGACTACGAAACAAATACTGTGTTTGGCATAATTTCATTTGTAAAATTCTTGCCACACACTTGCATACTGCCATACAAGTGCAAATTGCATACTGCCATATAAAGTGCCTCTTAGCATTCCAGAGAAAGGCAAAAAAAAAATTAACGCCTAAAAAGGACACTAATTCTACTATCTTAAAAGGGTTTACATCATTGGAATCACAAGAATCTAAGCTCTCCAAAGATAATGTGACATATTTAGTTTTTGATTTTTGAGTTGTTGTATGTCATGAAATTTTCTGGCAAAACAATTTGCACTGGCATATCTTAAATACATCAGTGCCCTTTGTTTTGCCACAAAATGCACACGTTATGTTAATTAATTTTTGTGACGTTTTTGTTTTGTCAATTATCTTACTATATTTCCCTTTATTGTTATTATTTATAAACCTTGTTGGTGGGGCAATGGTTCAAAATTGGGATAAAACTAGTGTTTTCAGTGGAAGCACCACTGATCTATATAAATGACTGGATTGCGCATAGAACGCTTGACGTAATTGCGTGAGTTGAAGCCAGCGCAGAGTTCGAGCCGCCATCTTGGTATACCCAACCGGCAGAGAGCGTCATTGACTTCCATTCAAAATCATGATCAAAATTTACCCCTTTTACAGCGTATTGGTTACACAAGGTAAATTTTTAGGATATGTGTACGTTAATTATTTGTTAATTCTGGTGTTATTTGCAATGGTTATTTTTTCTAATCGGGCAGGATAATGGATTTATAAAAAACCGTTAAGGTGAGTGTGTCTGTTGCATTTGTTAATGGTACGGGTATAAATAAAGTTTTGTTTGACATTCTGTGACGGTCAGCGTTATTTCTCTAAATAAGTTCTGGTAACTTGTAAGTTTAGATAACATAATTACAAAACTAGCAAATTATTGCATGCACATACGGTACAAAGCATGATTATGTATTTAGATTTCAGAATGAGCACGTTTATTGTCATTAATACTAAATATGCTGCGGTCTGTCTGCTGATCTGATACTGTAATAAAGAAATAACTGATTAAAACGCAAAATGTACAACTTTCAGTAAATAACTATTTACATGCTTTGGACGTTTTGTTTGTAATTATGTACAGGGTAACTTCACATATAAAAACGAAGACGAGTAAAGTGATGTTTTATCATTAAAATCTGATAACGTCCATTGATTTAATAGAACGTTTGGGTATACCAACATGGCGGCGCGGTGGCTTCACAAGTGTGACGTCATGCGCAATCCAGTCATTTATATAGATCAGTGGGAAGCACATATCAAAAAGGCACCCATGTTGAGCAACCTGGGTGTGCAAAAGTTTGCATGTTGTCCTTTGCTGCAGTGAGTTTTCTGTAAATGTGCTATGTACAGATCAAGTGAAACTGAAAATGATAAATTGCTCATTCACTGTAAAAAGTGAAAGGTTGGATAAAAATTACTTCAATTGATAAGACCCAAAAATGTAAGTTTATTCAACTTAAAATTTCACTTTATTTTTCTGGTGTTACCAATTGAAATAATTTTTAAGTTAATCCAACTTTTCACTTTGGATAAGTATCTGAAAAATGCTAACGAATGTAACTGCCCCATGAGGCCTCTCTTAACACAATACTTCTGTTTAAAATGGTGAATATGATAGCATCATATCCTATGTAAATTAATTCCTACTTCATTATCCTCTGCACATGTGTACCTATGTATACCCATAGAATATATTTCCTCTGTACAGTTGTGGCTTATATTTCTTAATTTAAGTTTATCATGTGTCATGCTCTTGTTTTCAGATGTCTACACTGGAAGTCCCAAATAGCGAAACAAAAAGTCATTATGTGTGCAGCTTATTCTGATTGATTTAGCAACCATACTGATAGATGGTTAAAGGAACAGTATGTAGGATTGTGGCCAAAACTGGTATTGCAATCACAAAACTTGTGGCTAAAACTGGTACTGCAATCACACAACTGGTGGCCAATACACAAAATGACAACATAAACATCAGTTGAGGGCTGCAACTCCACTTTTTAAATGACAATATCCTGGCCAGACATCTGTTGTCAGTGATATAAGTATTTGAAATGAAAATGATTTCTTAATGTCTAGTGATATATCAGGGCCATTTTATGATTCATTGATATACATTTCTTACATACTGTTCCTTTAAACAATTAAATAATACTACACTGTAAAAAATACAGCATTTTGTCAATCATTATATATTTGATGTTACTTTTACTTTACAAATAAGGTAAACAATTTAAACTTTAAGTTATGTCAACTTTTTAAAGTCAAAACTTAAAGTAGTATGTTAAACTAATTTACAAAACAAAGTTGTTTTAAAGGAAAACACCATCGTTTTTCAATATTTTACTTTGTTCTTACCTTAATTTAGACAAATTAATACATACCTATTTTTTTCAATGCGTGCACTTTTAATCTTTGTACATCGCCTCGTGAATGTGTTAGCATTTAGCCTAGCCCCATTAATTTCTATGGCTCCAAACAGGGATGCATTTAGAAGCCACCAAACACTTTCATGTTTTCCCTATTTAAAAACTGTTACATGAGTAGTTACACGATAAGTATGGTGGCACAAAATAAAACTTTTGTTTGGAGCCATAGGAATGAATGGGGCTAGGCTAAAAAAGATGAAAAGTGCACGCATTGAAAAAAGATTGAGGTACTGTTAGAACATAGTAAAATTTTGAAAAACGGTGGTATTTTCCTTTAACATCATGCTGGATTTTTTTTTTTTTCAGTTTACAGTGCATTCCAAGCTATACATTTGATCAGGATGTGTGTTCCCTGGCATCGAATCAAGCCATGACCTTTTGTGTTGCTAATGCGATGATCTAATGTATCTCTTGCGAAAATGGCAGTTTAGGCGGTACTTTAACAACAATTATGATAAAACCTAATGATGAAAACAATAGAAACTTGTGTACACTCATTAAGTGCATTGTGAAGAGGGAAAACTCAGATGTAGAACAGTATAATAAATAAAACAAAGTTTCCACTTTCTGAGAAATAGATTTATATTTAAAATTAAAATGATTATAGAGGCTCAGTGTACGTGTCATTGACAAGGTTAAGATACATATATACACACACACATACCTGTATGGCAAGTTTTGAGTGTCAATTAAATGTGGTTTACGCAGAAACAGTGTATAGTCCTATTTTCTTAGAACTTAAATTATTCATCTTACGCTGTAAAATGAGATGAGTATGGCAAAATAAAAATTTCATGACCACCAATGGCACTACTGACGCAAATCACCCAAACAAGGCAGAAAAAATTATAATAAAATGACAATTAAGTAACCTTTTGTCATCTGAATGCTTAAAATGTTTTGTTTTAATTGTATCTCCCACCCCACCCCTACACATGAAAGACCACTAATACAATAACTCTTGATACCTCCGGTGCCAAAAATAGTTAAAATAGGCCATATGGTTAGATGATAGGGGTGTTAGTTTTTACACTTTTTACAATCGGTCATTCACATCAGGTATAACTTGAACTCATACGATTCACAAATGTCATTTAAATAATTTTGCATTTGACACCTGTGAACTTCAAAGTAATATTACTTTACGCCAATGTTTGACTTCTGTTACAGTGGTCTTGTTTTATAATTTTTTTTTAACTCATCTGTCTTGCTTATTGCTGTCTAAAATAAAACCCTTGGACCTAAAACTAAACAGATCTAGTGACTTATTAAAAAAATAAGGTAAAAATAAGTACTCACCTGCAGGTAATAACTTATCAGAGTCCACGTAATAAGTTCCCAAACATATGACAAAATAAAAAAAAACACATACAGTCAGTACATAAAACGAATATTTGATAACTTTACGCTGGTTGAAAGCTCTCACAGGCAACATTTTGCTACACACTGAGCACCAAGAATGATACTCTATTGGGTTATTTCTTTCTCAGACGACGTTGTCACACACGCAAAACCTGCTAGACAAGATATCATTTGAGTATTCAGTCCTAGTCAAATGTGCTGCTGGCTATATAGCAGAATTCCTTCCTGAGTTTACTTGATCAACCTAATAATCTGTTACAAAGACAATTAGAAAAGACATTTGACATGACTGATTATGAAATGAACGCAGTGCCGCTCCTATGATATGTTGATCCCTTGTGTTGCGAAAATTTACATTTGGTCCCACCTTTAAAGGTGTGTTATTGAGGAACAGAAATGAGATCTGCAATAGTATCTTCACAGGATTGCTCATCTCAAATGCCTGAGGACTTTTATTAGTATGAAATGCTGTTTTTTAGAATTATGAATTGTGTGCAATTGATAATAAGTGAGGTAGTAGTAGTAGGGGGACACTGTAAATCCTAAATAACAGAGAAAGAGACAGTTTGGCACAAGTTTCAGTTTAATGACTGTATTCTCAGCGACACGCCCATAGTCATCTCATTCAAATAGTCAACAAAGAACTAGGCCTCCGCCTACTGTGGGTGATGGCAACAAAACAGACTTAGCTAGTTTTAAAACAGTCGGCAACAATGGAGATGCATATATTCTTACATCTGAATGTGTAATACGTCTTAGTAGATTTTGGTTTACTAAAATAAAAATAAGAAAATTCAAGTGTGGGTCACATTTTATTTCATTACTCTTTAGACCTAGTAACTTTGCAACTATATGTCAACTAACTCTCATTATTACACATCTCTTTGGGATTCTGGTTCTGATTGGCCAGACGCGACATTTGCAAGTTTGGTATTCCCAGATAACAACCGCTTAAAACTAATAACACACAGTAATGCTGGATGTTGCAAATCATTTTGACAGATATGGTTTATTAATACACAAAAATGAAATATATAGATCTTTTATTATAAATATGAGATTATATTTACAAATGTTTAATAAAAGGAAAATAAACGGGTTTTCCATGTGGAAGGTCGGCATTTAATATTTATTTTTCGTTACCATGATGTTATTGCAGAAATAAACCCAGACAGTGTGATCAGGACCCGACCCAAACCCAAAGGCTGCCTTTACATGATCCCTTACTTAGAGTATTAGTATACTGTTAGGGATAGGGGTAGAGAAGGGGTTTAAATAAGTTGACATGTAGTTGCAAAGTTATTTATCTGAATGTGTGTTGGCAGATTGTCAAAATAAAGTGTTGATAGTTGACAAGATGTTACAAAGTTACTTACGGTTAGTAAAATGTCAAATTGCACTATAGAAATATAGTATACAAAATAAAAGCACGAAATTGAACTTAATTGAATTTAAAATATGCACACAAAACTGCTCAACAAATTCAATATTTTGCCCAGAATGGTTGTGGCTTTATTTTTTCTATCGTAAAAACAGCTGGCTAAAATACACCAGAAAACTGGGTTTGATTTTCCGGGGAACACACTACAGCTCAAAAAAAAAAAGGTATACATTGAAAGGTCCTGTCTTTTTTTGAAGCTTTGATAGTGTTTACAGTGCGCAATATAACATGTGTTCATGTTTCACGTGTAAAAACGATTTTTCAAACAATTTACTTATCTCTATAGCACTGTTTTCACTGTCCTCAAAACGGGCTGATGTCTTCGTTGTACTATGACAGGGGTCTGCAACAGGCGGCCCGCGGGCCAAGAGTGGCCCACCAGCAAAATTTTCTGGCCCGCCGGATTATTTTGGAAGTCCGTTTTTTATCAGACTATTTTTATTTTACAATAACAGTTTACAAATATGGCTCCTATAATTCCTTCATTCGTTTTTTTAAATTTAAACCAAAAAGAAAATAAAGAAAAATGACTTGTTTTTCTATTATTTATTTTCTGAACTAAAATGAAAAAAACAAATAGGCCTAACGACTCGTTTTCCGATTTTCTGATTGTGCGCTCAGATCAAAAATAGAAAAATTAATGAAACGGGTTAAGACTAATTTTTATTTAACACCTTAGCAGACACATACCAATTAAATAATTTTAAACAGATCAGGTACTATTGTGTTAACAGATTACAGCCGTTTTTATAATGGTTTGAATAGCAACCATGCGCCAGTTTTATTCTATTACAGTCCGACTTTTGAACTTTTTTCATTATTATTTATTCGTAATAAATAATATGTATTACCTGATGAAACATATTTGCACTAATTGCTGCACAAAACTCTTCCACTAGCCTACTTGAGAAAAGCCGTAGCCGCGCGGCGATTTCCCCGCTGCATACTGTATGAAACGCCCAAAATGATTCATGCGGCGCATGATGAAATTTTAAAGTATAAAGACGGTAGCGGAACTCTGGGGTACCTATACTTTGGACGGAGCGGGTGGTCTGACTGACAATAGCCCTCCTGTGACAGCGTATCCACACTTCATTCTGACCACCTGTACAGCTTTAGGAGCTGTTTGGTACTGAAACCATTGTCAGCCAACAACATTATTTTTGTGCAATTATGTTTGAAATAGTTTGGCAGAAAATAGCTTACTTCATTTGTAAGTAGGGCAATATGGTTTCCGTTTATGTTGGTTAGATATTTGAGTGATAGGCTTTGTCCTATTTAATTTATATTATTTATATTTCATTATTTTTTCTGTGACATTTTTTCTCTGCTGACAGTACAATGTTAAAATAATATTTATATTGACACGAACACAATTTTTGTATAGCATTTATAATTGTTATAGGCTACTTAATCTCTCTCTTTCAGCTAGAGACATTTGAATTTGAGATTCTGGAAACGAGATTTAGGTTTTGCGGACCCGTCAGGTCGGGAAATAAAGCGTGTGAACACAGAGTGTATTTTAAGCGTTGCTGAATAGAAACTTGTGGGAGCTGGACAAAAAAAAAAAACAGTCCCGCGCAGATCTCCTTAAACCTTAGGTGTGTATGTGTGTGTCCCGAATAAATGATAATTAAAAATGGAATAAAGTTCAAAAGCCGGACTGTAAGAGACTTTTATGGGAGCATAAATGCCTGTAAAATGTTACCACTATAGTACTTGATCTGCTTAAAATGATTTCATTGATATATGCCTATAAAGGTGTTAAGTTCAGGAATAAATAATGGAAAAACAAGTTGTTGTTTTTTTCATTTTTTTATTTTTGTTTTTAATTTGAAAAAACGATTAAACGAATGATACACGGACCCATCATATTCCATGATTATAGGCCTATTCCGGGTGCAAACAGACAAAGAAACAGCAGAACAACCATGTTTTAAGCAATTTTAAATGCTGTCTTTCGTCTTTTAAATAGGAAATAAAAACAAAATTAAAAATTTTTTATACAAAATTCAGCTGGCCCGCCATCTACTGGCTAAAAAAAATATTGGCCCGCGGCCAAAGTTACTTGCCGACCCCTGTACTATGAAGTCCCTCCTTCAGAAATACGTATTGAGTTCTGATTGTGTAGTTTGTTTAGTGTGTTGTGATTCGACAGCAGCTTAGCTTGCTGTTAGCTTAGCTGGCGACTGACGTATTCCTGTGGGCGGAGTTTAGTCAACAAATGTTCTAGTGACGTCATTAATGCAGGAAGTAGAGGGCTGTAGTCCAAACCGACCGTTTGCTGTAGGCTTTGAACTTCGAGCTTTATCATTTTACAGGTATTATTTATGCTATTATAGCAACATTACACACTAACCAGGGTTTAAAAAATGGGATCAGAAAGAACGTGACCTTGAATAATACATTTAAATACAAATGCACACTGCAGTTTTTTTTTCACTTAAAAATTTTAAAAATTTACTGAAATAATGTGGTTGCATGTTTACATACTCTATGCACATAGAAAACACACATTTTAAAACGAAAACAAAGCTTCACCGACATGCAAAGCAACTGGCCACAATGGTGACATACAATGAAATGGCAGCCTATTCAAATAATGACACAGCAGTCTCAGATAAAGGTTGTTGTACAAACAATACAGAAGACACGTGGCACATCCATAGGGTTTTCTTTAGCAGAAGTCTGTATAATTGACTGTTTACCTAAAACATATATTGTGTGTTAAGCAGTGCATATGTACTGTAAACTACTAAGCAGTGTCAATGCCTTAACAATAACATTTAAACTATGTGGCTTCACTGACTTCCTCATCAACCACAACATGTTGTCCTCATTCTGTCCTTTCAACTGGTTCTCATTATAATTATTTCCTCATAGCTCAAAACTGTATGCTACATAAGCAGGTACATTAGCCTTAATAATATATTTGAAGTCACCAGTCAACTTTTCATGTCAGCAGATCCAGAGGTTTATTTTTGAGCGAAGTTTGTTGCTGGTAGTACCATGTAGGTGGGCCTGAATCTGGTTTCCAAACCAAATGTTTCCTTAACAGTTTCCTGTGACTACTGTGTCCCCTCCTAAAACGATGTAAACTTTGGGTATAATTCCCTGAAGGGGCAACACTGGGGAAATCTTTGGGCTTTCAAATTCCACTTTATAGGTTTACTGAATGTGACAGCCATCTCGGCCTACCAGACCCCTTTGGAATGTTGCTCTGTGGGGTTACCTGCTTTCTTTTTGGCACTCGTAAGCGGAGGCCTGCAGCTCATTTTTCTGTTTCAGAGGATTTTCTTACTCTGAAAGGTATGTTCCTTCTGGCTATCTCTTCTCTCAGGAGAGGTGGAGATCTGAGGCACTTTCCATTTCTCCCACGTGCCTAAAGTTTGCATCAGGGATGGATAAGGCTTTTCTGTACCCCCGGGTTATGTTCCTAAAGTACCAGTTAATATTCCAACCTTGCAGATCCTCCTTCTTGATGCCATTCCAGCATCTACGCCTATATTTATGGCGAAAACTGTTAATCCATACACGAATTTTATTCAGACAAGTTGATCCATACACAGGTTGGGGGAGGGACAATTTGGCATTTCCAATTTGCATGTTTTTGGCCTGTGGGAGGAAACCGGAGTACCTGGAGTAAACCCACACTGACACAGGGTGAACATGCAAACTCCACATAGAAAGACCACCTGACCCAGCCGGGGCTCGAACCAGGGACCTTCTTGCTGTGAAGCAACAGTGCTACCCACTTTAATGTCTGGGGTCTCAGTAAAGAATGTGTGAAATGCGGCGGGCTGGTCCTCTTCGCTCATATTCGTAAGATTTTATGAATTAGATCTGGCATCTTCTCCAAGTTCAAGAGTTCTCACTTGTTAGTGTTTCTCAATTGACACACACAGACAGGAATTTGGAATTATGATGTAGTGGGTATTTTGTCCCATATCATCAATACTGCGATGCAGCTCTGAGTTCCCTAGAAAGGGAAGGAAGCAAGATGCTGCTTCTCCAGGCCATACTACTTGCATCCCTCCAGCACTTGCTTCAGCCTATTCGAAGCTAATACTACGCTTTTCAGGTGCCCTTTTATACTTCATGATTCCTATCATCCCGCCAGTAACATACTCTCTCCCTACTGGGCGGAGTTTCACAGCGCTTCAGACACAATCATGCAGAGACGTATCCACTGCTTTGAAAGGAGAATTCTATTAACTCTTTCCCCGCCATTGACGAGATATCTCGTCAATTAAGAGAAAACGCTTCCCCGCCAATGACGAGATTTTCCGTCTTTCCGCAATACCGCTATTATCCACCAGGTGGCGCCCTTCCGCAACTTTTTAAAACCGGAAGTATTGCCCTATGGCAAGCTGCTGCATGTCCGTGTCTGTTTTAAAGATCGCTCTGAATATGATCTCTATGAAAAATCCGTCATAAAAATGGAATTATCTCTGCTTTTTGCTCAAAATATGGTGTTTTTGCAAAAACCTACCCATATTCAAAAGCTGATTGCAAAAGAACCACTAAAGGTAGGATGAAACGGTTTTTTTTGTTTGAAAGCAGAGGGTCTGTTCTTTCATTTGGTATATTGTATGTTTATATATTTAAAGAAGAACATTTTCTGGAAGGCATTAAACTTTGGTGAAAATCATGAAAAACGCTGGCGCTGGCTGGAAACTTTTTTTAAAAATGCTGGCGGTGAAAGAGTTAAAGAGAATATATTATATTTATTATTTTGCAGGTATTAAGGGCGATTTATAGTCGTGCGTAGGTCCTATGGCGTAGGCTATCCGTAGCCTGTGCGTAGCTCTGCGTAGCCTGACGCGCACCTCACAAAATTTCTAACAGCGCGTCGGCTCTACGCGGACCGTAAGCGATGTGATTGGTCCACCAGAACCCCTCCCGTCAGGTAAAAAAACTGCGTCATAGGTATTTCCGTTTGAGACGGTGAAAACAAAGATGAGCCAAGTTGAGGAGTGATTTTACTCAAACTGCAACATAAGTCGCTGTTTATTTACTTCCATCATTGCTGGTCTTCTCGAATTATACACAACAAGTTGCTATTTCTTCTTCGTTTGTGGGTTAACTTGCTAAGCTTCTTCTTCTGTGACGACTTCTGCTGCTACTGTGGTTACACGCGTGATTACTGCCAACCAGCGGTTTCGCGTGTGTTTGCACGTCGACGCGGACAGCGACGCACAAGTATAAATGAAAACCGACGCGGAACCTACGCCGTCGCTGCTACGCCGTAGGACCTACGCACGACTATAAATCGCCCTTTATTTATGCTCTAACAGCAACATTACACATTAACTAAAGTTTGAAAAATGGGATCAGGAAGAACTGGACCTTTAATGCTATCATTTATAGCATACTGTATAGATATAGCCAAATGATAATATGACTATTGGTGTATATAAGTTCCCTATCTTTCTAAAGTATTCTGATGTTTACCTCGTTCACTTCCATAGTAGGAAAAAGAATGCTATGGAAGTGAATGGGGCTCACAAACTGTTTGATTACAAACATTTCTCAAAATATCTTTCTTTGTGTTTATCAGAACAAAGAAATTTATACAGGTTTGAAACAACATGAGGGTGAATAAATGATGACCGAATTCTCATTTTTGGGTGAACTATCTCTGGTTAAATTTATTAAATGTTTTAATATTAATTTTAAAATTATTTGTGATGATCAAAAACAAGTTCATTGAGGAATACGTGATAACATTAATTTCTTGCAAAGATATAGAGAATTAAAACTCTGTTGGGTCACTTTTGACCCATGTTGTGCATCAAAGGGTTAAAGGAATAGTTAACCTCAAAAATGAAAATGCTTTCATCTTTACTAACACTCATGTTATTCTAAACCTGAGATTCTTTCTTCTGATGAAATAAAGATATTTTGATAAATGATGCTAAGCACACAGACGGTACCCATTAACTTCAATAGTATTTGTTTTTCCTATTATGGAAGTCAATGGGTATACTGTCAACTGTTTGGTTACCATCATTTATCCAATTATCTTCTTGTGTATGTTCAACAGATAAAAAAACTCATAAAGGTTACAAACAACATACAGTGTGGGTACATACAGTACAGTACAAGGGTGAGTAAACGATGACAGAAATTTCATTTTTAGGTGAACTATCCCTACAGCCTAATAGCTGAACTGGTACACTCTGAGAAATAAAGGTACAAAGGTACACTGGGAAAAAATATGTATCATTTTTTTACCTGTTTTTTGAAAAGGGAATGCCCCAGTGACAACTGTGTACCTTCTTGTACCTTTTTTCAAAGAGTGTAAGGCGTTGACTCGTTATTCAAGAACCAAATTGGAGATCTAAGCTAGTGTAGGATTAAAAATGTAGGATTTTATTACTCTGTCACAACCCTCATTTCCATCCTGTACCATCTGCATTCCTGTTACTGATAGTGATCAAAGACTATTGGCAGAGCTGTTTATCCAGTACAGTGGTAGTTAAAGGTTGTCTGCTGATTGGTCAGTTTGAATGTATCATGATGGGTTTAATCACATGGTCAAGGAAAGGGGAAAAAGACTATGGGTGCGTCTCATTTCTCTGTCTTACCCCTTCCCCTTACCCCTTCACCTCGGTTTTGCGCGTTCATGTGAGGCGAAGTGGTGTCTCAATTCTCAGTTTGATCAAGGGCTAGGGCCAAGGCGTAGGGATACATAGCCCTTGAAACGAAGTGTGATAATGACCACACTTGAAAGAGAAGGGTAAACGTTAACGTAAGAATTTCTCAGGAGAGCCAGCATCAAGACGTTTTTTTGATGAACGTCAAACTGTCAAGGAGTCGCAAAAAAGAAAGTAACGTTATTTTCTGCAGTTTAATTGAGATTTTATTATGACACACATGTTTTATGATACTTTTAATAAAATGTTCAAGCGGTTTTAATTGTAATGTTTTTGTTTTGAATCGCTAGTTAAGGCGCTAGCTAGCAGCTAAGTTATGCGATATTTGTTGAGCTCCGCTCATGCAATCGATACCACAACCTGAGACAACGGCATCTTCTTTGTCTGTCAACGCTTGTCTGTTTACGTAGTAGCCGATTAGCGGCAAGGGAAAGTGACACAAACGATAATCGAGTCGTAATTTTTAGATGAACGATCTGTCTTACACCTTTCCCCTTTACTCGGTTTCGAGGGGCAAGGGGACGACGAAGAAAAAGGGGAAGGGGTAAGACAGAGAAATGAGATTGGCCCTATGTTTGGGGGTCGTCTTTCTCTTCTTCTTGTGCTCATCCTTCGGCTTATTCCTCAATGGTTTTCTTCTTTACCTGAGCTCTGAAGCCAACCGTGGCTCTTTACACTAGAATAGCACTGTGACACATTGCTCTAGCTGTTGTTTATTTATTTTTATTTAGCTTTTTTAAAGGAGGACAATGCACATTAATCAACACAAGAAACAAGTCTCCTATGTAAATGTGCCAGATTTAGCGAGTCTGGCTAATTTTCATCTGTAGTCCCTGGCAGGTTAATGGTAAACACACACAAATAAATGTAAATACGAAACTAAAAGCAAACAAGAAGCCACTATTAAAATTATGAACACATATTTAATTATCCAATAACCACCCTTTTATCCTTTTAGAGAAATAAGCAAGAGATGTAATATTTCTTAGTTAGTATTCCAGTAATGTAGGCTACTTCTCTATAATAAAATACTGACTGCCCAAAAGCATTTTTCCTATGTAGTATTATACAGTCCCCTCTCGCATTGGCTCTGGTAGATACATTGTTTGTTTAATAAATTCATGGTGGAGTTGGGGCCATACCATGCAATATTTTATATACAAGTAGGATATCTGCAAATTTAATAATATTTTCCCAACTTAAAACCCCATATTTAGTTCAAATTTTACAATGGTGATGTGAATTAGACCTTTTATGGAATATTTTCAAATCCTACTTGTAGAGTCTTTCTAATGATTGTAGAGTAGTCCCACTTGTCTGTGTCCAATTGGTTAAACAGTAATTCATGTGTGAAAAAATCATAGCAGTAACATATAATTTGAAGCATTGGTGGTTAAAATGGTGATTTATCCATTTCTGCTGATAAGTCTTCTGCAGCTTGCTTCTTATTTTTAGCATGCAAGTATATGATTGTATCATCAGCATACATCTGGCAGTTTACAGTAGGTACACAAACATCAGGCAAATCATTAATATACAAACTGAATAACAAGGGACCTAATATGGAACCTTGAGGTACACCTACTGAATTTGTAAGCAATTGTGAAATGTTATTTCCTACTCTAACACACTGATGTCTATGAGTTAAATACGATCTCATCCATTCAATAACATTTATTGAAAAATTATATTTTAATAACTTCATGATTTAAAAACCTCATAATTTACTGTATCAAATGCTTTACTCAAATCCAGAAAACAGCTCCAACCACACCACCTTTATCCAATTTTGATTTTATATTTTCTAAAAGAAGACATTTCGAAAACCAAACTGCATCGGATGCAATGAGAATGGAATATTATTCAAATGTGATATCTGCTCAGAAATCCATTTTCTGCAATTTTTGAAACTACTGGGAAACTTACTTGTACACTAAACATCAGAAGCGCTGCGTGTGCCATCCTGTTCATTTGGCACACGTCTAGCAGTGAAGGGGTAGCGGCTTGGTGCATTATGGGATTGAATAATTGGCGACCTGACACTAAAATGTCCACTACAATTTCGGACGCCTGGTGGTCGTTCTGGCCTGCCGTGCAGTCAGCTCAAGTTGATGTGCTATGGGCCGTTTCGCAATCCTAAAGCAGGCTGCACACATCATCAAGCCTGGTTCATTTAAGTTAACTTAAGTCATACACATATTAAAATAATTTACAATTAATTGAGAATAATGGTCAACTTGTTGTTAATATTCTAAAATAAGACAGTCTTAATTATGTATACAGCATACAAATGCGACCTCCGGAGGCTGCTGCCTTCGGATTGAGAAACGGCCATAAATGATGGACCTCTAAAAATCTACGAATCAGGCAATTGCTGTGCGAAAATGCCACCACATGACTTTACACCGGCAGCGCACTGCCTTTTTGGCTATATCTGACAAATATGCAGAGCAAACGACAAGGAGAAGAGAGAGAAAGCGAATGAACATAAAGAAAAGCTCTGGTCACAGACGCAGCAAGATGCTGCAAAATCTTTGCCAAAAAGGGAGCAGGTCAGTCAACATGTTACTAGTAAAAGCATCTAACTTATATTGCAGCAATATATAAGTTAGATGCTTTTACTGCTAACTTGTTGACTATTATATTTGCTGATTTATAATATTATTGCTGATTGCATGTTTTAAATCTGCAAATCCTTAGTTTGCATTTTCAATAAGTCTTGCTTTTAATGCAACCACAGCGAAACACCATGGGTGATGATATGTGAAGTTTATAATTTTATAAAACTATTTTTTTTTTGTGAAAAATGGTAGCTATCAAAAGTGCAAATCCTGTTTTTGTTTATGGTCATTTCACCTTTTAATTTGCATCTCTTAAAAAGGTATTAAAAAATAAATCTATTAATACAAGTAAAATTTAGATTATTAAATCTTTTTATTTAATTTCATTTAAAATATACATATTTCAACATTTGAACTGTGTCTCATCACTTTTAAAAAGTGTAAGCCAACTGTTTATTTGTCTGTGGTACACTGTGTATTCCTAGTAAGTTTTTGAGGGTTCACCTACAGTATAGACATTGACTGCATCTTGACAACTCATTATTAAGATAAATCACTTGTTGGTCAGTCCCATTTTATTTTTTATATTTTAAATCTTTTCTCTTGTATTGGAAGCCTTTTGTGCTGCATTTAGTGCAAATATGTTTATCTTCAACGGCGCCTGTCATGAAGTACCATGTCCTGAGAAGAAACAGAATTTTGGGTGCACGAGCAAGGCGTGTGGCCCAACTCCACTTCACCTCTGTAACCGCCCCCGTTTTGCCGCTTTCCGCACGTCTCCTGTTGAAAAAGAACTAAACACTCACGGTTGCCGCGTACCGTGTGAAACGGCCTTAAATTTGTTCCCAGTCAGATGAACAGTTTATAATTCGTCTGGTAGTCTACCTGTTATATCAGCTAATAATATTAACTTATAAGTCCGGTGGAACATGGTGACGGCAGCAGCCAAGGTGGCCTGGGATGGAGTCAAATTCCCAGCCTGAATTATTGTCCCAGTCCGCCCCTGCTTCCTGACATCACTTTTGGCCACCACAGTATGTGATGTAAAGTCTTTGTTCACTACATAAAAACAAGCAATGTATAACACACCACAGATGGCAGGTGGCAGTCAACATAGCAGTCTTTGTTTAAAAATATCTCAGAGGGATATTTAATATTTTGGTGTTCTATTCTACAAAGACAAAGTATTTTGCTGATTTTTGGGAGGGGTTGGGTGCACTTGCACAGCTGTTACACAGGGACAAAATGAAGTCGCAATACGCCTATGGGCATATGGAGGAGTACATCATTTTCATTTTTTATGTGAGGAATTCATTTCAATGAAGATACTTAACTAAAATACTAAAGATGGATTAAGAGGCCATCCTTTATTAGAGTGATATCATATTTCTGTAGAAACCTAAAACAGCAACACGTCCAGAAAAACATGCAGAAACTGGTCAAGCAGCAAAATGGCTTTTGCACTTCCAAAAATGTGCTTGAACATTTTTTTCAGATTAAAATAATTTGTCCTGCATGGGTTAACTTAAACCCAACATGTGGATTTATACTTTAACACAGCATGGGTTAACTTACAACCCAACATTTGGGTTTGACCCAAACATAGATTTAAAACAACCCAGTATTTTTAGAGAGTGTCCAATTTACAAAAAAATAGAAATTTCATTACAATCAAATATAACACAATTTCACATAAATGTTGAGAAAGACATGTATTAGCAGATGAAACTCATTGTAGTTTAAAAAATTACAGTTTCACAAATTCATATGTTTAATAAACAGAGACAGCGGCATTGTTTTGCCTTAAAACTATTTAGGCCGAAACCCTATACATCATTACATGTTTTTTTAAATCCAAACAAACATATCTATTTCAAACACATTTAAAAATGATGTTGGTTATCAGTTTAGATAAAAAGTTAGTCTACCTATGGCTAAAGATGCCACATGTAAATTAAAACCTGTTTGTAAGGTCTTAAAATGCACACACCCATTGCCAAAGCAATCCTCACACACTCGAATTACAAACTGCATTTTGTGAATACTGTTTTGCATTTGTGAGTGGATTACAATATTTTAAGTGTGTTGTCATGGCTCCGGGCTTATCAGATGTATTGCCTTGTTTGTATAATTTAAAGGGCACTTTGTGTAGCCTCGCTGTATAACCAAACAGTTCGGCCTCACCTCCCTCCATTGTCCTTGTTTGTTTCATTTGTCTCACCTGCCCTGCTCATCATCTTATCCATTGGATCGCCTTTTTCGTGTTAAATTGTTGTGTTAGGTTCCCAAACCACATCTAGCCGCTACAGTATATGCCTTTCTTACTCAAGTTAAGTTTTGTTTTTGTTTCTTTATTTTTTTTTTAGGTTTTTTGCCCCCTGGCCATAATGGATTCAACAGCCTACCCAGGGTGGATCCTGCTTGGTCAGCATGACACACCCAGATCAGATTCACAGTTTGTGGAAGAGGTCAACTTATATTGGATTCTGTACACTGAAAAAAATGATTCATTCAATTTAATCAATTTTTTTAAGGTAAGCGGTTGCAATCAATTTATTTAAGCTACATTTAAACAAAAAAAATGTGTTGAACTTAATCAATTTTATTTAGTAACCCTAGTATAAAAAAGCTTAGTAATTTCTGCCATATTTAATTGTGCTACATTCTCGTATATTATTTATTTATGACTGATGAAAAATTATTAATTGAATTTAATAATTTTTTTTAAGGTAAGTGGTTGCAATCAATTTATTTTAGCTACATTTAAATAAACACATTTCATTGACTAACTTTCAACATTTCTAAGGAAATTGTTTGCAATCACTAACCTTAAAAACAATATATAAAAATGACCCTTAAATGGCTTTGCAAATACACCAAGTGGTAAGTTTAATGTTATTCAGCAAATGTAGTGCATGTTCAATAACAATTTCTTTGTGTGTACAAGTGTTTAAAACAAGTGCTCACTGCACATTCACAAAATATAAAATAAAAAAAAACACAGATGGAAAGAGGCCACAATGTTTGTGAATCAATAAAACAGCACAAAAGTCAAAAACAGTAGTGCTGACTTCACACATTGCACAATAATTATTTTTAAAAAAAGTGTTACATTTTTACAGACAACAGTTATGAATCATTAAAAGCATTATTAAAATGTTTAAAACTACGGATTCCCAGGTCTTAAATGATAAACAGAGTAGACTGTGACATCTGGACTAACATTTCATGCTGAGCATGCACATACATGTCTGCTACAACATTTCAGTATTAAAGGTGCAGTGTGAAATTTTTAAGAGGATCTTTTTACAGAAATGCAAAATAACATACAAAACTATATTATCACAGGTGTATAAACACCTTTCATAATGAACCGTTATGTGTTTATTGCCTTAGAACAAGACCTTTTCATCTACATACACCGAGGGTCCCCTTACATGGAAGTCGCCATTTTGTGCTGCCATTTTTTTTACAGAAGCCCTTAAAGGACAATTTTTTGCTAAGTTGTCTCCAACGATGACATGTTTGTCCTTCTCTATGTGTTTCAAAAGCGAGAAGTGAGCCGTGGACTAAGCCGTTGGTTGCAACTCGCAACCTCACCACTAGATGACGATAAAAATTACACACTGCACCTTTAAAACGTTTTTCAGTCCTTGAATTTTTGGGGAGAGCTTTAGAATCCATCTGCATAATGAATTTCTAAAAAATTTCAAAAAAGTAGTATTTTAGTTCTTTGGGGTACGCCAAATTAAGCACATAGATTGTACCCAGCAATTTAAAACTAAGCAGGACTTTCAAAATCTCTGCCCTGCCCGTCTGGCTATCTTGGGGAGGAAAATATATTTTAATGTTTTTGCTTTGTGTCAGATTTAGTTAGGTAATTATATTGTATGTATTTCTGCGTCCTCTTGTCAGTCATTATCCTCACATAACAAGTGAAACTGTCAGGAAATGAAAGCATAAATAAACCCATCCTTTAATGTGCACATCTGATATGCGCGCGACCCTCTGCACGCGCTTAACCGCATTGATATTTAAGATGCCATTTGCATTACTATGGTTACAAATTTACATTTACATTCCCTCAGCTAATAGATGACAAATGAGAGCTGTTCCTTTCTCTTACATCTTTGACAGTGTACTCTCCCTGAAGATGCATGCATCATGTCTCTACTGAAAAGTAGACATCCTGACTGGTTTTAGCTGGTGGAGCAGGCTGGTTAGGTTTGGTTTAAAGGTTTTTGGGCACTTTTGAGCAGGTCTTAGCTGGTCAGGCTGTGTGACCAGCTGACTCACCAGCTTGGCTAAGCTGGTGGCTGGTCTTTTAGGTTGGTAAAGCTAAAAGCATGACCATCTTAAAAAGTTCCTAAACTCCTCTAAAACCAACCTGCTACTCCACCTTAACCCGATAAAACATGGCTGGGAGACCAGAAATGCCAGCCAACCAGCTTAGGCTAGCTAGTCTTTAGCTGGTCTGTTTAGTAGGGGTGCAGACCCATACCATCAAACACAATCTGCACAGTTACTGAGCGAAACTTTCCCATTTGCATAAAAAATAATAATTTCTGATTAATTTTAACAGTTCTAAATTAAAACAAAACAAATAACCTTTCATGAAATGTGTCTTGGTCTTAAGTAAATGTAAACAGTCTGCAAAAGCTGAAAGTGAACCGTAACTCGGGTCATTGCCTTTCAAAAGAAAGAGTAGACTTTGAGTAGCTGGAACGAGTTTGAATCCCTTAGGTGTAGGCCCAGCTGGTGCAACCTGCCTCTTGTATATTGTTGTTGTAAATCCTCTGTACAATTTTTTTTGCTACTTCACCTTAAATTACATTTCACATTTTTTACAGTATTTATGTCTTTCAAAGTATAAAGCCATGAGTGTGTTTTTGCATAACAAAATTGTTAATGTTTTTATTTTGATCTTATAGGGAGAGGTGTGTTTGCACTTAAACACATTGAATCATCCACATTTGTTGTAGAATATCGTGGAATACTGTGCCAAAGTAAATATGTTGATGACATTAAAGGCAACTACTTGTTCGATTTCATATGGAATGGAGCACATTATTGGTAAGTTAGCTTTTTTAATCAAATTCAAAGCAAAGAATCTACATGCCAGCAGCAGTTACAACAGTAATAGAGTTTATTTTATTATTACAACGAAGTTCAGCTTTTCCTCCAAATACCAAGCTACCATGCCATTCTGAGGTCTAGAAGGACAGAAGCTTTGCCAGGGATTTTGATATTAGGAACATCGGTTCATGATGGTGATCACTAAGGGGCCATTCACATTTCATGTATTTTGCGTGCACAAGTTACTTTACATGTAGACGCGTGGCATTCCTGCTCAAATAGGAAGCGACCTGTGATGTTTTCTTTATTCGAGACATGTTGGCCTTGCAGTATTATCAGCTTTTTGCAATATTTATATTTTTCAGAATGACGTGTCTGCATCACAGTTCAGGTGACAACAACTAACTAACCAATCAACTTAACCTTTTACTTATAAACATTGTTTAATGTAAGTGTATTATTCCATGTATACTCAGCTGAGTATGTATATCAGCTGTACAGCGATACCCAGAGCTGTATGATCTGTCAAGCGGATATTATTGTGACAAAAATAGACACAATGCATGAAGTCACATCACTGAGGCTGTTTCTCAATATGCGTTCTTCAGCGATCTTGCGTCCTCGTGTTCTCGCTCTACGTCATCATTAGCCGTTGAAGTTCAATTGCATTTCTCAAGAACACAAGTACAGAGGATGCATGAAAATACCCAGATGTGTTCTTGATATCGAGGATGATATCAGACTTGTGCACTGAAATCGCTGTACGCCCCAGAAGTCAAAACAATGGCTGAGGAAGGAAGTGCTATGCACAGCGCACGAGAGTGAGATGCTGGTTAAAATAAACGTTTGTTTGTAAACATTTTAAGTATTAAAAACAAAGCGCAAATTCGGTATTTTAAAGTATGTTTTATTGGCATAGAACAACTCATCTTAAATGAGTTTCTTATTTTAGATTATATTATTATTTCCTAACAAAGTATCTAAAATATATTTGTATTTGCCATTACAAAATGACATAATAAAAAATAATGTATATAATAATGCAGAGAATGGTATGTTTGTCACTTTATGAATGTTGTAAAGTTGAATCTGGAGAGGTCAGGTGACCAACAGGAAGATCGCACACATCTCAATTCTCAAACGCCGTTCTTTGCGTTCTTGAAATTGAGAAACAGCCTCTATCTATGGAGAGTGCTGATCATGGTTGCTTGACAACAGCAGACGCTATAGAAGCGCAAGAGCCCGAGCACTTTGGATAAAAGGGAGACTGTGGCATGTTCGAGTTTACCCTGTGGACTTAAATATGAAATGTGAATGGCCCTAAGGTTATTATTTTTCAACTTTGAATAGACAATTCTAGCTTTACTTAGAAAGGTACTGTTATTCAACAAAGACAACTGTCACCGTGTCTATTTGACAATAGGTGTAATAGACTAGACTTAGCCTAATTTGTCAGTCAATATCTTTTGTTCTATTAAACTCATAGTAATAGTTTTTGCATTTTTTTTTTTATAGCATAGATGCTTCAAAAGAGGATGGATCGCTAGGACGACTGGTGAACGATGATCACAAAAATCCAAACTGCAAAGTCAAGACGGTTGTTGTTGAGGGAAAGCCGCACCTGTGTCTATTTAGTCTAAGAGACATTTGTCCAGATGAAGAAATTACTTACAATTATGGGGATTCCTCTTGGCCCTGGCGTTCAGTAGTAAGTTTCTTTCTCTTGAACTAAAATGGCAAACATGTTGTGCAGTGTGTCCAGATTTTGGATTATTAATTAGTTTTTTATTGAAGAAAATATTATAATGAATTAATAAATGTGTTTTTCCACATCTAGTGTGTACACAGCATGGTAGAAGTGAAAATGCTACAGATATTTAAACTGGTTGTTTGTGTATAGACCGTTTTATTGGACGCATATGCGTTGCCTTCCTGTCTGTGTTTGTTTATCGGTCTGGCAACAAATACCTTGTGGCTAGATACATTTGAGCTATGATTTAAACTAAGGCAATTTACTAATTTATTTTGCTTGTTATCAGAAAATAATCTACTCTAGAGGTACTTTGTTGTAATTTAGTTATTGGAAGTTAAGTTTGGGCTACAAAAGCCTTTATGTTGTTGCTGCAGAAATTGTCATATTTTTCACCATGAACATAGCCTTTTAGAATCTGGCATGGCATTTAAAAGAAAAAAAAGAAAGAAATCGTGTTTAAGAGTTATTATGGTGATCACTTGGCAAACATTGTTACTGAATGTTGTTCTTGTCTTCCTCATATTTATAGGAATTGTGTGATGACATATCGGTGGCCGTAGATGAATCCATTGAGGGTCCTTCCTCATCAAGAAAAGAGAAAGTAAGTGACCATATTTTCTTTCTCTATGATGTCCATAGATTTTCATATGTTGTGTGTGTTTGGGGGGGATGGGCACGACACCGACCTGAAATATAAGGACAGCGTTCCTCTATGAGGACGGTCACACACCCTATGATGTCCATTTGATTTTCATATGTTGTGTGTGTTTGGGGGGGATGGGCACGACACCGACCTGAAATATAAGGACATTTTTCCTCTATGAGGACCGTCAAGTTTTTACATATTTGATGAAATGTTGTTGGTTTGGTTATGTGTCAGGTTCATAGATAATATGTAGAGTCATTATGCACATTTCTGAACAATAATGTTTTAGATTTGACACTAGCTGTAGTAAATATCTGTCTGTTAGAGAGAAGTATACGGTTAGTTGTTCAAATTTGTCCTGTCTTCAGCTTTTGATGAGGGGTTTGCACTGAGAAAGATTTTCTTCTGTAATATAGGAATTTTAAGTAATATACATTGGGGGAAGCTTAAAGGATCAAACTAAAACTAGATATGCAATTCCCAAGGAATTACCAGTGCATGAAAATGCAAAAAGTTGATTGCCAGAAATGTAAAAGAAATCTAGTCTAGTAGTTTACCTGGCTGTTGACATGTTTTAGTGTGAAGCTAGCATGATTTAAAAAAGTTATCATGATGAAATATGATGCTAGCATGATTAGCATGATTCAGCATGACGTTAGCATGATGCTAGCATGATTCGCATGAAGCTAGCATGACTAGCATGAAGCTAGCATGATGCTAGCATGACTAGCATGAAGCTAGCATGATGCTAGCATGATTAGCATGAAGCTAGCATGATTAGCATGAAGCTAGCATGATGCTAGCATGATTAACATGAAGCTAACATGATGTTAGCATGATTAGCATGAAGCTAGCATGATGTTAGCATGATTAGCATGAAGCTAGCATGATGCTAGCATGATTAGCATGAAGCTAGCATGATGTTAGCATGATTAGCATGAAGCTAGCATGATGCTAGCACGATGCTAGCATGATTAGCATGAAGCTAGCACGAATGCTAGCATGATTAGCATGAAGCTAGCACGATGCTAGCATGATTAGCATGAAGCTAGCACGATGCTAGCATGATTAGCATGAAGCTAGCACGATGCTAGCATGATTAGCATGAAGCTAGCACGATGCTAGCATGATTAGCATGAAGCTAGCACGATGCTAGCATGATTAGCATGAAGCTAGCACGATGCTAGCATGATTAGCATGAAGCTAGCACGATGCTAGCATGATAAACACGAAGCTAGCATTATTAGCATGAAGCTAACACGATGCTAGCATGATTAACATGAAGCTAGCATGAAGCTAGCATGAAGCTAGCATGAAGCTAGCATGATGCTAGCATGATTAGCATGATTAGCATGAAGCTAGCACGATGCTAGCATGATTAGCATGAAGCTAGCACGTTGCTAGCATGATTAGCATGAAGCTAGCACGATGTTATCATGATAAACACGAAGCTAGCATGATTAGCATGAAGCTAACACGATGTTAGCATGACTAACATGAAGCTAGCATGAAGCTAGCATGACTAGCATGAAGCTAGCATGATGCTAGCATGATTAGCATGAAGCTAGCATGATGCTAGCATGATTAGCATGAAGCTAGCATGATTAGCATGAAGCTAGCACGATGCTAGCATGATTAGCATGAAGCTAGCACGTTGTTAGCATGATTAGCATGAAGCTAGCACGATGCTAGCATGATTAGCATGAAGCTAGCACGATGTTATCATGATAAACACGAAGCTAGCATGATTAGCATGAAGCTAACACGATGCTAGCATGACTAACATGAAGCTAGCATGAAGCTAGCATGACTAGCATGAAGCTAGCATGATGTTAGCATGATTAGCATGAAGCTAGCATGATGCTAGCATGATTAGCATGAAGCTAGCATGATGTTAGCATGATTAGCATGAAGCTAGCATGAAGCTAGCATGATTAGCATGACGTTAGCATGATGCTAGCATTATTAGCATGACGTTAGCATGATGCTAGCATGATTAGCATGAAGCTAGCATGGCTAGCATGAAGCTAGCACGATGCTAGCATGATTAGCATGAAGCTAGCACGATGCTAGCATGATTAGCATGAAGCTAGCACGATGCTAGCATGATTAGCATGAAGCTAGCACGATGATAGCATGATTAGCATGAAGCTAGCACGATGCTAGCATGATTAGCATGAAGCTAGCACGATGCTAGCATGATTAGCATGAAGCTAGCACGATGCTAGCATGATTAGCATGAAGCTAGCACGATGCTAGCATGATTAGCATGAAGCTAGCACGATGCTAGCATGATTAGCATGAAGCTAGCACGATGCTAGCATGATTAGCATGAAGCTAGCACGATGCTAGCATGATTAGCATGAAGCTAGCACGATGCTAGCATGATTAGCATGAAGCTAGCACGATGTTATCATGATTAGCATGAAGCTAACACGATGTTAGCATGATTAGCATGAAGCTAGCACGATGTTATCATGATTAGCATAAAGCTAACATGATGTTAGTATGATTAGCATGAAGCTAGCATAATTTGCATGAAGCTAGCATGATGCTAGCATGATTACCATGAAGTTAGCATGAATTTAGCATAAAATTAGCATGATCCTAGCATTATTAGCATGATGCTAGCATGATTAGCATGAAGCTAGCATGATTTAGCATGAAGCTAACAAGATTTAACATGAAGCTAGCATGATTTAACATTAAGTTAGCAAGATTTATTATAAAATTAGCATAAAGCTAGCATGAAACTAGCACGAAGCTAGCATGACTTAGCATGAAGCAAACATGAAGCTAATATGACCCAAAGACCCAACCCCCATGTCTCTATGACACTGCGCTGCAAAGATATCCCATCCGGGACGTTTTTAGTTCCTTATATGGGCATGATTCCTGCTCCATTATAAGTCTATGGGGAAATTTGGGGACCTCTTACACCCCAGGGGTACAGCTTACACCCCATTGTGAGGTATGTTCTTACAGAGCCTGCCAGCCTCTTCAAATGTGGCAAGTCACAAGTTTCTGTGAAATCCTAGGTCTGAGCTACGACTCGTCAAAGTTTGTCGCAATGTTAAGTCTATGGGATTTTTCGGCTGCTTTTTCGCCCCTGGGGCGAAGACCGTACCCCCGATCGCTTATAAAAGTCATAGCACACTATTCCCGAATAGTCTGCACGTTTGAGAGTTTGAATGAAGTTTCTAAGTTAAACGGTTCGAGCCGTATTAATTGCGGAAATTTGGTTGGAAGAATAATAATAATAATAATAATAACTAGATATGCAATTCCCAAGGAATTACCAGTGCATGAAAATGCAAAAAGTTGATTGACAGAAATGTAAAAGAAATTTAGTCTAGTAGTTTACCTGGCTGTTGACATGTTTTAGTGTGAAGCTAGCATGATTTAAAAAAGTTATCATGATGAAATATGATGCTAGCATGATTAGCATGATTCAGCATGACGTTAGCATGATGCTAGCATGATTAGCATGAAGCTAGCATGATTAGCATGATGCTAGCATGATTAGCATAAAGCTAGCATGATTAGCATGAAGCTAACACGATGCTAGCATGATTAGCATGAAGCTAGCACGATGCTAGCATGATTAGCATGAAGCTAGCATGAAGCTAGCACGATGCTAGCATGATTAGCATGAAGCTAGCATGATTAGCATGAAGCTAGCACGATGGTAGCATGATTAGCATGAAGCTAGCACGATGGTAGCATGATTAGCATGAAGCTAGCACGATGCTAGCATGATTAGCATGAAGCTAGCACGATGCTAGCATGATTAGCATGAAGCTAGCACGATGCTAATATGATTAGCATGAAGCTAGCACGATGCTAGCATGATTAGCATGAAGCTAGCACGATGCTAGCATGATTAGCATGAAGCTAGCACGATGTTAGCATGAAGCTAGCACGATGCTAGCATGATTAGCATGAAGCTAGCACGATGCTAGCATGATTAGCATGAAGCTAACACGATGCTAGCATGATTAGCATGAAGCTAGCACGATGCTAGCATGATTAGCATGAAGCTAGCACGATGCTAGCATGATTAGCATGAAGCTAGCACGATGCTAGCATGATTAGCATGAAGCTAGCACGATGCTAGCATGATTAGCATGAAGCTAGCACGATGCTAGCATGATTAGCATGAAGCTAGCACGATGCTAGCATGATTAGCATGAAGCTAGCACGATGCTAGCATGATTAGCATGAAGCTAGCATGAAGCTAGCACGATGCTAGCATGATTAGCATGAAGCTAGCATGATTAGCATGAAGCTAGCACGATGGTAGCATGATTAGCATGAAGCTAGCACGATGGTAGCATGATTAGCATGAAGCTAGCACGATGCTAGCATGATTAGCATGAAGCTAGCACGATGCTAGCATGATTAGCATGAAGCTAGCACGATGCTAATATGATTAGCATGAAGCTAGCACGATGCTAGCATGATTAGCATGAAGCTAGCACGATGCTAGCATGATTAGCATGAAGCTAGCACGATGTTAGCATGATTAGCATGAAGCTAGCACGATGCTAGCATGATTAGCATGAAGCTAACACGATGCTAGCATGATTAGCATGAAGCTAGCACGATGCTAGCATGATTAGCATGAAGCTAGCACGATGCTAGCATGATTAGCATGAAGCTAGCACGATGCTAGCATGATTAGCATGAAGCTAGCACGATGCTAGCATGATTAGCATGAAGCTAGCACGATGCTAGCATGATTAGCATGAAGCTAGCACGATGCTAGCATGATTAGCATGAAGCTAGCACGATGCTAGCATGATTAGCATGAAGCTAGCACGATGCTAGCATGATTAGCATGAAGCTAGCACGATGCTAGCATGATTAGCATGAAGCTAGCATGATTACCATAAAGTTAGCATGAATTTAGCATGAAATTAGCATGATCCTAGCATTATTAGCATGATGCTAGCATGATTAAGATGATGTTAGCATGATTAGCATGAAGCTAGCATGATTTAGCATGAAGCTAACAAGATTTAACATGAAGCTAGCATGATTTAGCATTAAGTTAGCAAGATTTATTATGAAATTAGCATAAAGCTAGCATGAAACTAGCACGAAGCTAGCATGACTTAGCATGAAGCTAGCATGAAGCTAATATGACCCAAAGACCCAACCCCCATGTCTCTATGATGTCCGGATCCAGAGATATAAGGCTTTGTTTATTATGTTGCTAGGCTGCTCATATTTGGTTGCTAGGGGCGTGGCTTAATACCTCAATAAGGATGGTGAGAGACTGATTGGATGCCTGAGTAAAATGAGCCCACCCCCATGTCTCTGTGACACTGTGCTGCAAAGATATCCATCTGGGCATTTTATAATTGCAGTCTATGGGAGATGTTGCTAGGGTGCCCAAAATGGTTGCTAGGGGCGTGGCTTGATAGCTCAATAAGGATCCTAAGGGACTGATTGGATGCCTGAGTAAAATGAGCCCACCCCCATGTTTCTATGACACTGCGCTGCAAAGATATCCCATCCGGGACGTTTTTAGTTCCTTATATTGGCATGATTCCTGCCCCATTATAAGTCTATGGGGAAATTTGGGGACCTCTTACACCCCAGGGGTACAACTTACACCCCATTGTGAGGTATGTTCTTACAGAGCCTGCCAGCCTCTTCAAATGTGGCAAGTCACAAGTTTCTGTGAAATTCTAGGTCTGAGCTACGACTCGTCAAAGTTTGTCTCCATGTTAAGTCAATGGGATTTTTCGGCTGCTTTTTCGCCCCTGGGGCAAAGACCGTACCCCCGATCGCTTATAAAAGTCATAGCACACTATTCCCGAATAGTCCGCACGTTTGAGAGTTTGAATGAAGTTTCTAAGTTAAGCGGTTCGAGCCGTATTAATTGCGGAAATTTGGTTGGAAGAATAATAATAATAACTAGATAGGTACATTTCCTGAAGAAAATGTGAGTGGTGCTTGCCGTGACAAAATTCTGGAGATCATATATGATTATACTCCAAGCCAAAAGTAAAACGATCCAACTCCCGTGTCTCTACGATGTTCTGATGCGGAGATATAAGGCTTTGTTTACTCTGTTGCTAGGGTACTGTATTTGGTTGCTAGGGAAAAAAATGGCATCCACTAGTGATTACCCTCCGAGTTATGAGTCAAACGGTCCAACCCTCATGTCTCTACGATGTTCTGATGCGGAGATATAAGGCTTTGTTTACTCTGTTGCTAGGGTACTGTATTTGGTTGCTAGG
The DNA here is from genome assembly GCF_030506205.2 of Paramisgurnus dabryanus. Lineage (NCBI taxonomy): Eukaryota > Metazoa > Chordata > Actinopteri > Cypriniformes > Cobitidae > Paramisgurnus > Paramisgurnus dabryanus. The sequence continues at coordinate 15,432,659 of NC_133337.1, forward strand.
GGCGTGGCTTGGGAGTGGCCAATGATGAGCCCAGTGATTACACTCCGAGTCACAAGTAAAACGGTCCAACCCCCGTGTCTCTACTATGTTCTGATGCGGAGATATAAGGCTTTGTTTACTCTGTTGCTAGGGTACTGTATTTGGTTGCTAGGGGCGTGGCTTGGGAGTGGCCAATGATGTGCCCAGTGATTACACTCCGAGTCACAAGTAAAACGGTCCAAACCCCGTGTCTCTACGATGTTCTGATGCGGAGATATAAGGCTTTGTTTATTCGGTTGCTAGGGTGCTCAAATTTGGTTGCTAGGGGCGTGGCTTGGGAGTGGCCAATGATGTGCCCAATTGTTACACCCCTAGTCACAAGTAAAACGGTCCAACCCCCGTGTCTCTACGATGTTCTGATGCCGAGATATAAGGCTTTGTTTACTCTGTTGCTAGGGTACTGTATTTGGTTGCTAGGGGCGTGGCTTGGGAGTGGCCAATGATGTGCCCAGTGATTACACTCCGAGTCACAAGTAAAACGGTCCAAACCCCGTGTCTCTACGATGTTCTGATGCGGAGATATAAGGCTTTGTTTATTCAGTTGCTAGGGTGCTCAAATTTGGTTGCTAGGGGCGTGGCTTGGGAGTGGCCAATGATGTGCCCAATTGTTACACCCCTAGTCACAAGTAAAACGGTCCAACCCCCATGTCTCTAAGATGTTCTGATGCCGAGATATAACTGTTTGTATTTTATGTTGCTAGGGTGCTCAAAAGTGGTTGCTAGGGGCGTGGCTTAGTAAGTCTGTAAGGATCCTGAGAGACTGATTGGATGCCTGAGTAAAATGAGCCCACCTCCATGTCTCTATGACACTGTGGTGCGAAGATATCCATCTAGGCATTTTATAATGGCAGTCAATGGTATAGGTTGCTAGGGTGCCCAAATGGTTGCTATGGTAACCTTACACCCCATTGTGGGGGACGTCCTGACAGAGTCTAGCACCCTTTTCAAATTTAGTAACCCACATGTTTCTATGAAATCCTGGCTCGGACCTATGACCCGTCAAAATTTTTGCAATGGTAAGTCTATGGGATTTTGCCCCATTGACTTTTCATTGGGACACTTTTGGGCACCTCTTACACCCCAGGGGTACAACTTACACCCCATTGTGATCTATGTTTTTACAGAGCCTACCACCCTCTTCAAATGTTGTAACCCACATGTTTCTACAAAATCCACGAGCGGAGCTATGACCCATCAAAGTTGGGCCCAATGTTAAGTCAATGGGATTTTGGGGGTGGTTTTACGCCCCCCTTTCGGAAATCCTGCACCCGATCCCTTATAAAAGTCATAGCACACCTCTCCTCAATAATCCGGTCGATTTGAGCCCTCTTTCATGGGTCTACAACAAAGCGTGCGGGACGAGTTAATCGCCGAAAAAAGTGTCCGGATGTAAGAATAAAATATAATAATAATAATAATATCCCTGAGCAATAGTAATAGTGATGCTTTGCATAAATGCAAGCACCACTAATAATAATAAAAAGCCCAGTAAGAACAGTACAGCGCATTTTCAATGCACTGTAATAATAATAAAAAGCCCAGTAAGAACAGTACAGCGCATTTTCAATGCACTGTAATAACTTGAATTAACTGTAATTTAATAAATGTGATGCTTTAAAAGTGTTTTATGACAACAGCATACAATTGCTTTGTCCATTTTCAGACTTTGGTTGTTCTTGTAGGGAATTTTTATGGTGATCACTTGGCAAACATTGTTACTGAATGTTGTTGTTCTTCCTCATATTTATAGGAATTGTGTGATGAGATATCGGTGGCCATAGATGAATCCATTGAGGGTCCTTCCTCATCAAGAAAAGAGAAAGTAAGTGACCATATTTTCTTTCTCTATGATGTCCATAGATTTTCATATGTTGTGTGTGTTTGGGGGGGATGGGCACGACACCGACCTGAAATATAAGGACAGCGTTCCTCTATGAGGACGGTCACACACCCTATGATGTCCATTTGATTTTCATATGTTGTGTGTGTTTGGGGGGGATGGGCACGACACCGACCTGAAATATAAGGACATTTTTCCTCTATGAGGACCGTCAAGTTTTTACATATTTGATGAAATGTTGTTGGTTTGGTTATGTGTCAGGTTCATAGATAATATGTAGAGTCATTATGCACATTTCTGAACAATAATGTTTTAGATTTGACACTAGCTGTAGTAAATATCTGTCTGTTAGAGAGAAGTATACGGTTAGTTGTTCAAATTTGTCCTGTCTTCAGCTTTTGATGAGGGGTTTGCACTGAGAAAGATTTTCTTCTGTAATATAGGAATTTTAAGTAATATACATTGGGGGAAGCTTAAAGGATCAAACTAAAATAACTTGAATTAACTGTAATTTAATAAATGTGATGCTTTAAAAGTGTTTTATGACAACAGCATACAATTGCTTTGTCCATTTTCAGACTTTGGTTGTTCTTGTAGGGAATTTTTATGGTGATCACTTGGCAAACATTGTTACTGAATGTTGTTGTTCTTCCTCATATTTATAGGAATTGTGTGATGAGATATCGGTGGCCGTAGATGAATCCATTGAGGGTCCTTCCTCATCAGGAAAAGAGAAAGTAAGTGACCATATTTTCTTTCTCTATGATGTCCATAGATTTTCATATGTTGTGTGTGTTTGGGGTGATGGGCACAACACCGACCTGAAATATAAGGACAGCGTTCCTCTATGAGGAGGGTCACACACCCTATGATGTCCATTTGATTTTCATATGTTGTGTGTGTTTGGGGGGGGGGCACAACATCGACCTGAAATATAAGGACAGCGTTCCTCTATGAGGACTGTCACACACCCTATGATGTCCATTTGATTTTCATATGTTGTGTGTGTTTGGGGGGGGGGGCACAACACCGACCTGAAATATAAGGACAGCGTTCCTCTATGAGGACTGTCACACACCCTATGATGTCCATTTGATTTTCATATGTTGTGTGTGTTTGGGGGGGGGCACAACACCGACCTGAAATATAAGGACAGCGTTCCTCTATGAGGACTGTCACACACCCTATGATGTCCATTTGATTTTCATATGTTGTGTGTGTTTGGGGGGGGGGGCACAACACCGACCTGAAATATAAGGACAGCGTTCCTCTATGAGGACGGTCACACACCCTATGATGTCCATTTGATTTTCATATGTTGTGTGTGTTTGGGGGGGGAGCACAACACCGACCTGAAATATAAGGACAGCGTTCCTCTATGAGGACGGTCACACACCCTATGATGTCCATTTGATTTTCATATGTTGTGTGTGTTTGGGGGGGGGGCACAACACCGACCTGAAATATAAGGACAGCGTTCCTCTATGAGGACGGTCACACACCCTATGATGTCCATAGATTTTCATATGTTGTGTGTGTTTGGGGTGATGGGCACAACACCGACCTGAAATATAAGGACAGCGTTCCTCTATGAGGACGGTCACACACCCTATGATGTCCATTTGATTTTCATATGTTGTGTGTGTTTGGGGGGGGGCACAACACCGACCTGAAATATAAGGACAGCGTTCCTCTATGAGGACTGTCACACACCCTATGATGTCCATTTGATTTTCATATGTTGTGTGTGTTTGGGGGGGGGCACAACACCGACCTGAAATATAAGGACAGCGTTCCTCTATGAGGACGGTCACACACCCTATGATGTCCATTTGATTTTCATATGTTGTGTGTGTTTGGGGGGGGGGCACAACACCGACCTGAAATATAAGGACAGCGTTCCTCTATGAGGACGGTCACACACCCTATGATGTCCATTTGATTTTCATATGTTGTGTGTGTTTGGGGGGGATGGGCACGACACCGACCTGAAATATAAGGACATTTTTCCTCTATGAGGACCGTCAAGTTTTTACATATTTGATGAAATGTTGTTGGTTTGGTTATGTGTCAGGTTCATAGATAAGATGTAGAGTCATTATGCACATTTCTGCCCAATAATGTTTTAGATTTGACACTAGCTGTAGTAAATATCTGTCTGTTAGAGAGAAGTATACGGTTAGTTGTTCAAATTTGTCCTGTCTTCAGCTTTTGATGAGGGGTTTGCACTGAGAAAGATTTTCTTCTGTAATATAGGAATTTTAAGTAATATACATTGGGGGAAGCTTAAAGGATCAAACTAAAATAACTTGAATTAACTGTAATTTAATAAATGTGATGCTTTAAAAGTGTTTTATGACAACAGCATACAATTGCTTTGTCCATTTTCAGACTTTGGTTGTTCTTGTAGGGAATTTTTATGGTGATCACTTGGCAAACATTGTTACTGAATGTTGTTGTTCTTCCTCATATTTATAGGAATTGTGTGATGAGATATCGGTGGCCGTAGATGAATCCATTGAGGGTCCTTCCTCATCAGGAAAAGAGAAAGTAAGTGACCATATTTTCTTTCTCTATGATGTCCATAGATTTTCATATGTTGTGTGTGTTTGGGGTGATGGGCACAACACCGACCTGAAATATAAGGACAGCGTTCCTCTATGAGGAGGGTCACACACCCTATGATGTCCATTTGATTTTCATATGTTGTGTGTGTTTGGGGGGGGGGCACAACATCGACCTGAAATATAAGGACAGCGTTCCTCTATGAGGAGGGTCACACACCCTATGATGTCCATTTGATTTTCATATGTTGTGTGTGTTTGGGGGGGGGGGCACAACACCGACCTGAAATATAAGGACAGCGTTCCTCTATGAGGAGGGTCACACACCCTATGATGTCCATTTGATTTTCATATGTTGTGTGTGTTTGGGGGGGGCACAACATCGACCTGAAATATAAGGACAGCGTTCCTCTATGAGGACTGTCACACACCCTATGATGTCCATTTGATTTTCATATGTTGTGTGTGTTTGGGGGGGGGCACAACACCGACCTGAAATATAAGGACAGCGTTCCTCTATGAGGACGGTCACACACCCTATGATGTCCATTTGATTTTCATATGTTGTGTGTGTTTGGGGGGGGGGGGCACAACACCGACCTGAAATATAAGGACAGCGTTCCTCTATGAGGACGGTCACACACCCTATGATGTCCATTTGATTTTCATATGTTGTGTGTGTTTGGGGGGGGGGGGGGCACAACACCGACCTGAAATATAAGGACAGCGTTCCTCTATGAGGACGGTCACACACCCTATGATGTCCATTTGATTTTCATATGTTGTGTGTGTTTGGGGGGGGGGGCACAACACCTACCTGAAATATAAGGACAGCGTTCCTCTATGAGGACGGTCACACACCCTATGATGTCCATTTGATTTTCATATGTTGTGTGTGTTTGGGGGGGGGGGCACAACACCGACCTGAAATATAAGGACAGCGTTCCTCTATGAGGACTGTCACACACCCTATGATGTCCATTTGATTTTCATATGTTGTGTGTGTTTGGGGGGGGGGCACAACACCGACCTGAAATATAAGGACAGCGTTCCTCTATGAGGACGGTCACACACCCTATGATGTCCATTTGATTTTCATATGTTGTGTGTGTTTGGGGGGGGCACAACACCGACCTGAAATATAAGGACAGCGTTCCTCTATGAGGACTGTCACACACCCTATGATGTCCATTTGATTTTCATATGTTGTGTGTGTTTGGGGGGGGGGCACAACACCGACCTGAAATATAAGGACAGCGTTCCTCTATGAGGACGGTCACACACCCTATGATGTCCATTTGATTTTCATATGTTGTGTGTGTTTGGGGGGGGGCACAACACCGACCTGAAATATAAGGACAGCGTTCCTCTATGAGGACGGTCACACACCCTATGATGTCCATTTGATTTTCATATGTTGTGTGTGTTTGGGGGGGATGGGCACGACACCAACCTGAAATATAAGGACATTTTTCCTCTATGAGGACCGTCAAGTTTTTACATATTTGATGAAATGTTGTTGGTTTGGTTATGTGTCAGGTTCATAGATAAGATGTAGAGTCATTATGCACATTTCTGAACAATAATGTTTTAGATTTGACACTAGCTGTAGTAAATATCTGTCTGTTAGAGAGAAGTATACGGTTAGTTGTTCAAATTTGTCCTGTCTTCAGCTTTTGATGAGGGGTTTGCACTGAGAAAGATTTTCTTCTGTAATATAGGAATTTTAAGTAATATTCATTGGGGGAAGCTTAAAGGATCAAACTAAAGAATTTTAATTAACTGTAATTTGATAAATGTGATGCTTTAAAAGTGTTTTATGACAACAGCATACAATTGCTTTGTCCATTTTCAGACTTTGGTTGTTCTTGTAGGGAATTTTTATGGTGATCACTTGGCAAACATTGTTACTGAATGTTGTTCTTGTCTTCCTCATATTTATAGGAATTGTGTGATGAGATATCGGTGGCCGTAGATGAATCCATTGAGGGTCCTTCCTCATCAAGAAAAGAGAATGTAAGTGAGCGTATTTTTCTTTCATGACACTGACTTTATATTAGTTGTTGGAGCTTGGGGAATCATGACAGGCTGTTTTACCAGGATCCCAAACTTTTGAGTAAATTAAGAAAATGGTGGCAAGGTGAAGAGCTATCTAGGCACACCATCTCTATGTAAAGATGAGGGGTACCTTGTCACACCTAGTCTAGACAATACCCTCTATGATGTCCATTTGATTTTCATATGTTGTGTGTGTTTGGGGGGGATGGGCACGACACCGAACTGAAATATAAGGACAGCGTTCCTCTATGAGGACTGTCACGCACCCTATGATGTCCATTTGATTTTCATATGTTGTGTGTGTTTGGGGGGGGGCACAACATCGACCTGAAATATAAGGACAGCGTTCCTCTATGAGGACGGTCACGCACCCTATGATGTCCATTTGATTTTCATATGTTGTGTGTGTTTGGGGGGGATGGGCACGACACCAACCTGAAATATAAGGACAGTTTTCCTCTATGAGGACCGTCAAGTTTTTACATATTTGATGAAATGTTGTTGGTTTGGTTATGTGTCAGGTTCATAGATAAGATGTAGAGTCATTATGCACATTTCTGCCCAATAATGTTTTAGATTTGACACTAGCTCTAGTAAATATCTGTCTGTTAGAGAGAAGTATACGGTTAGTTGTTCAAATTTCTCCTGTCTTCAGCTTTTGATGAGGGGTTTGCACTGAGAAAGATTTTCTTCTGTAAAATCAGAATTTTAAGTAATATACATTGGGGGAAGCTTAAAGGATCAAACTAAAATAACTTGAATTATCTGTAATTTAATAAATGTGATGCTTTAAAAGTGTTTTATGACAACAGCATACAATTGCTTTGTCCATTTTCAGACTTTGGTTGTTCTTGTAGGGAATTTTTATGGTGATCACTTGGCAAACATTGTTACTGAATGTTGTTCTTGTCTTCCTCATATTTATAGGAATTGTGTGATGAGATATCGGTGGCCATAGATGAATCCATTGAGGGTCCTTCCTCATCAAGAAAAGAGAAAGTAAGTGACCATATTTTCTTTCTCTATGATGTCCATAGATTTTCATATGTTGTGTGTGTTTGGGGGGGATGGGCACGACACCGACCTGAAATATAAGGACAGCGTTCCTCTATGAGGACGGTCACACACCCTATGATGTCCATTTAATTTTCATATGTTGTGTGTGTTTGGGGGGGATGGGCACGACACCAACCTGAAATATAAGGACAGTTTTCCTCTATGAGGACCGTCAAGTTTTTACATATTTGATGAAATGTTGTTGGTTTGGTTATGTGTCAGGTTCATAGATAAGATGTAGAGTCATTATGCACATTTCTGCCCAATAATGTTTTAGATTTGACACTAGCTCTAGTAAATATCTGCCTGTTAGAGAGAAGTATACGGTTAGTTGTTCAAATTTGTCCTGTCTTCAGCTTTTGATGAGGGGTTTGCACTGAGAAAGATTTTCTTCTGTAATATCTGAATTTTAAGTAATATATATTGGGGGAAGCTTAAAGGATCAAACTAAAGAATTTTAATTAACTGTAATTTAAGAAATGTGATGCTTTGAAAGTATTTTAAGATAACACCTTTGTCCATTTTTTAGATGCCCTTGATGCCCAGACACATGCTTGTTACATTATAAAGTGCAAATTACAATATCATTTTCATTAAAAGCTTAAACTCCTTCCTTGGCCACTGACATTGGTTATTTACAGGGCATCTAAAAATGGACAAAGCAATTGTAAGCTGTTGTGACAAAAGTGACATTTAGGAATAGGAGTTGTGATTTGTCTATCAATGTAAAGTTGATTTTAATACATTACTTTTTCTTCTTTATTTCTTTATAGTGCCATCATGAAGTTCATTGCGCAGTAATATCCAGTTTGGATTTTTGTGTAAATTGCAGTGGACCTGTTTCTAGTCGAAAATGGCTTGGCTTAACATGCAAATGTAAGTATTTGTATGTAAGTTTTAGAAATCTAAGATTTTTAGAAATCTGGGCCAACTGAAAAGTAAGAACATGAAAAGTATGAGCATGTACAGCACTCAATACTTTTTTGGGGCTCCTTTTGCCTGAATTACTGCAGCAATGCAGCGTGGCATGGGGTCAATCAGTCTGGCAGTGCTCGGGTGTTATAAGAGCCCAGGTTGCTCTGATAGTGACCTTCAGCTCACATCTTCCTTTTCACAAAAATCTATGGGGTTGAGGTCAGGTGAATTTGCTGGCCAATTAAGAACAGGGATACCATAGTCCTTAAACCAGGTACTGGTAGTTTTGGCACTGTGTGCAGGTGCCAAGTCCTGTTGGACAATGAAATCTGCATCTCCATAAAGTTGGTCAGCAGCAGAAAGCATGAAGGCCTCTAAAACTTTCTGACCCAGGACCTCAGAAAACGCAGTGGACCAACACCAGCAGATAACATGGCACCCCAAAGCATCACTGACTGTAGAAACTTTACACTGGACCTCAAGCAATGTGGATTATGTGCCTCTCCTATCTTCCTCCAGATTCTGGGACCCTGATTTTCAAATGAAATGCAAAATTTACTTTCATCTAAGAACATAACTTTGGACCACTCAGCAGCAGTCCAGTCCTTTTAGTCTTTAGCCCAGGCGAGACGGTTCTGACGCTGTCTGTTGTTCAAGAGTTGCTTGAGACAAGGACCAATTTTATGGAGATGCAGATTTCATTGACCTGCCCACAGTGCCAAAGTTACCAGTACCTGGTTTAAGGACCATGGTATCCCTGTTCTTAATTGGCCAGCAAACTCGCCTTACCTTTACCCCATAGAAAATCTATGGGGTATTGTGAAAAAGAAGATGTGATATGCCACACCCAAAAATACAGAATAGCTGAATGCCACTATCAGAGCAACCTGGGCTTTTATAACACCTGAGCAGTGCCACAGTGTGTAATGAATGAATATAATATACGAGTTTCACTTTTTGAATGGAATTAGTGAAATATATCAACTTTTTGATGATATTCTAATTATATGACCAGCACCTGAATATTTCTACTTTCATTTTTTCAGTGTGTTCAAGATCATGGCACAAAACCTGCTTCATGAAGAATGAGAAATCGGTATATTCATTTCTTTAATCTCACATTGTAAACATTTTAAACTCCGTTATATAAAACCTGTGCTTGAGTAAAGTTTATCTTAAGCATTTTGAAATAATAATGAAAAACGTATTATTGGCTCTTTTTTTTAGATGGATGTTACATTTTCCAGTTCTGAAGAAAGCAGTTCTGATGAAGAGTATACTCCTCACGCTGAAAACAGCATTGATGAATCCTCTGATGAATTCATCCCAGATTCAAGACAAAACAGCGACAGTCTAACTATCAATACAAGGAATCCACCATATTGTAAGACCACTCAACTATTTTCAGAGTCTAAGAAGGCAGAGAGTGTGTCTCAACCCACTCACTGTTCATCCACTGAGCAAGATATGGTTAGTGACAAATCCAGCTCTGCTCAAGATCTCGTATGTAATGATCACGACACTACCACAAGGAATATGGAGATGCTTCAGAGTTTTAAGAAAACACCAAAAGAGTCTTGTGATAAACAGTCAAACCTCAAAGACACTTTTTCCACCCACAAAAATTACTGTTATGTGTGCAAGAAACCTCAGTCTAAAATTGCCCGTCACTTTAAAAAGCATGAAGACAGTGAAACGGAAATTGCGGCTGCATTTCTGCTTCCTAAACACTCCAAGGACAGAAAAAGGTTACTTGAGAAGCTTCGAAACAGAGGCAACTATGAACATAATCAAGAGGTTATGGCGAATAAGAGTGGACCACTGAAGGTTAGAAGACGACCAGTAAGATCCGAGATCGAATTGAGTACCAAAACATACGTGCACTGCATATACTGTAAAGGCCTGTTTGTTCGCAAGGAGTTGTGGCGCCATACACGGAGATGTTCTTCAAAGATTTGTTCCGAGTCTGAAGCAACTGGTAAGGCTAAAGTTCTAGTTTTGGCTGATATTGCAGAGTCAACATTCTCTCAAGCAATCTCTCCTGAAGTGTGGAAAATCTTGGGAAATATGAAGAATGATGACATTTCATCTGTTGTTCGAAATGATTTTCTCATACTGCAGTTGAGTCAGAGTCTTTACAACAAACATGGAAGTGATCCAACAAAATTTGAATACATCAGACAGAAGGTACGGGAAGTGGGCAGACTCTTGCTAAGCATGAAAAAAAAATTCTCCATACTTAGCTTTGAAGATGCTTTGAAGCCAAACAATTTTTACAAAGTCATTGAGGCCGTGAAAGATGTTGCTGGTTATGAAGAAAAGAGCCACTCATATAAGACACCAAGTCTTGCGCTAAAGTTAGGACATTCACTTAACAAAATTGCTGACATCATTCTCTGCAGGGCCATCGCAGGAGAGGATGATGCTCTGACGAAAGCAGCAGAGCGATTCAAAAGACTTTGCTCAAGTGAATGGGCAGAACATGTCTCCCATGCTGCTCTTGCTACTTTAAGCAAATCAAAGTTCAACAAACCATCTACCATACCATTCACACATGATGTGCAGCTTCTCCACCAGTGCCTAGAGAAGAAATCAGCTGATGCTTTTGAAAACCTGAAAAACCAAGAGTCTTCACAGGCATACGCAGAACTCGCCAAAGTGACACTGGCACAAGTAATCATCTTTAACCGGCGTCGTGCAGGAGAAGTTTCAAAAATGACACTTGAGTGTTTTATGAAAAGAGACCAAACTGAGCTCCACGAGGACATAGCTCTTGGTCTGTCTCCGTTTGAGCAAAAAATGTCCAAGCATTTTAGCAGAGTAGAAATAATGGGCAAAAAAGGGAGAAAAGTTGCTGTTCTGCTAAGCCCTGATCTTGTTGGAGCAATACAACTTCTTGTGGACAAGAGAGATTCATGTGAAGTAGATGGGGACAACCCCTTTCTATTTGCAAGACCAAAGTGTTCAGCCACCAGTTTCTTCAGGGGACAAGACTGCATCAGGCTTTTTGCAAATCAGTGTGGTGCCCAGAACGCTGAATATCTCAGATCTACACAACTTCGTAAGCAGGTTGCAACAATGTCCCAGATTCTTAATCTTAAGGATAATGAGCTGGATCAGCTTGCCAACTTTTTGGGCCATGACATTCGGGTCCATAGAGACTATTATCGGTTGCCAGATGCAACTATAGAAATTGCAAAAATCTCAAAGCTGCTTCTGGCAATGGAGAAAGGAACCCTTGCAAGTTTCCAAGGAAAGTCTCTTAGTGAAATTGAGATTGAAGGTATGTGCATAATTTTATATATATTTGAATAATCTTACAAAGTACCTTACAGGAATATCATTAATTTAGCAATAGCATACATGCAGTCATTGATTAGGTTTACATGTACACTAATAATGCGATTATTTCCAATAATCAGAGTAAGCCTTGCGTTAAACGCCAACACATTAGATTGCATCTAATTTGTAAAATAAGTAAGCATCACAAAGTGGTTATGGGGAAAAGAGATTTAATGAAGGTTCTTATGTAGCATAGTTCTTCAGGAGTGATGTTGTCATGTCAACCTTCTACATTTTTTTTACCTAAAGTTTATACATGATAACAAAAGGCCTGTTAGGACCTCCTACAGGAGGTTGGACTTTCAAGCAGTCTACCCTGAGGAATGGTGTTTCTTAGTTATTCACACTGATCAGTTTCTATAGGCCATACAACTGCAGGCACATATGTTGATTACATCAGGGCAAAGCTGCAATGTAACACATTAGACATTGATTATGCATTTAAAGAAATATTCAAAAACCCACATGCATTTCAGTTAGTGAGGTATAGATGTCATTAAAGCGTTTGCATGGACAAATACTGCGATTAAAAACTACGTATGACACATGTTTTAATATGATTATACTTGATACGATTATGAGCTTAATCAAATTATTTTTATGAAGTATTGTTTTTACATGAGGTCGAGTATACTTGCAATATTGCCGAAATCCCATTATAATCGCATAATGAGGGAGCATGTAAACGTGGTCATTGTAAAACAAGAGAAAACTAAAATTTTAAATTCCATTGTAAAACGTAAATTCCAAACATGTTTCAAAATAACTGTTGTAAAATTTTTATTGGTGCTTAAAAAGATTGCTTTTTAGACTGATATTATTGGGTAATTTTAATTAGTTTCATTGCTGACTAAAATGCTAGGAAAGTAACTAATTGGAATCAGAACTTGTATGTAAAGCGTGTGTTTATCATGTGTGCTTTTTTGTAGATGAAATTGATCCTGAATTAGACGACGAAGAAGAAAGTGATGAAGACGGCGAAGAATCGGATTCTCTCCATAGAGTAAATGGTATGTAATAAATTTTAATCATGTGTGCATCAGTAATGTAATGTATTCACTACATGTCTATCTTCAGTCTTCATGCAGACTTGCAAGTGTTATCTTTCTAGTCTACAACCCCAAAACAGAAAAAGTTGGGACACTGTAGAAATTGTGAGTAAAAAAGGAATGGAATAATTTACAAATCTCATAAACTTATATTTTATTCACAGTAGAATATAGATAACGTATCAAATGTTGAAAGTGAGATATTTTGAAATGTCATGCCAAATATTGGCTCATTTTGGATTTCATGAGAGCTACACATTCCAAAAAAAGTTGGGACAGGTAGCAATAAGAGGCCAGAAAATTTAAATGTACAAATAAGGAACAGTTGAAAGACCAATTTGCAACTTATTAGGTCAATTGGCAACATGATTGGGTATAAAAAAGCCTCTCAGATTGGCAGTGTCTCTCAAAGGTCAAGATGGGCAGAGAATCACCAATTCTCCCAATGCTGCGGCGAAAAATAGTTTTCTGAGTTTCTCAGAGAAAAATTGCAATGAGATTGAAGTTATCATCATCTACGGTGCAAAATATCATCCAAAGATTCAGAGAATCTGGAACAATCTCTGTGCGTAAGGGTCAAGACCGGAAAACCATACCGGATGCCTGTGATCTTCGGGCTCTTAGATGGCACTGCATCACATACAGGAATGCTACTGTAATGGAAATCACAACATGGGCTCTGGAATACTTCCAGAAAACATTGTCAGTGAACACAATCCACCGTGTCATTCGCTGTTGCCAGCTAAAACTCTGTAGGTCAAAAAAGAAGCCATATCTAAACATGATCTAGAAGCACAGGCATTTTCCCTGGGCAAGGCTCATTTAAAATGGACTTTGGCAAAGTGGAAAACTGTTCTGTGGTCCAACGAATCAAAATTTGAAGTTCTTTTTGAAAAACTGGGATGCCATTTCATCCGGACTAAAGAGGACAATGACAACCCAAGTTGTTATTAGTGCTCTTTTTAGAAGCCTGCATCTCTGATGGTTTGGGGTTGCATGAGTGCGTGTGGCATGGGCAGCTTACACATCTGGAAAGGCACCATCAATGCTGAAAGGTTTATCCAAGTTCTAGATACATATGATCCCATTCAGACGTCGTCTCTTTCAGGGAAGACCTTGCATTTTCCAACATGACAATGCCAGACCACATAGTGCATCAATTACAACATCAAGACTGCATAGAAGAAGGATCTGAGTACTGAAATGGCCAGCCTGCAGTCCAGATCTTTCACCCAAAGAAAAGATTTGGTGCATCATAAAGCGAAAGATGCGACAAAGAAGACCTAAGACAGTTGAGCAACTAGAAGTCTGTATTAGACAAGAATAGGACAACATTCCCATTCCTAAACATTGGTCCTCCTCCAGCTGTTCCTTTATATGCACATTTAACTTTTCTGGCCTCTTATTGCTACCTGTCCCAACTTTTTTTGGAATGTGTAGCTCTCATGAAATCCAAAATGAGCCAATATTTGGCATGACATTTCAAAATATCTTACTTTCAACATTTGATATGTTATCTATATTCTACTGTGAATAAAATATAAGTTTATGAGATTTGTAAATTATTCCATTCCTTTTTTTCTCACAATTTCTACAGTGTCCCAACTTTTTCTGTTTTGGGGTTGTATATGGTTTATAAAAAATAGCAAATTAGCCTAAATAGGAATGTGTCTGATTAACAATGTAAGGAGTTTTGGTACTTTCTTTTGTAGTTTTTAAACATGTAGAGGTACCTAATAATTATGAATAATTTTTGTCTCATTTTTTTACAAATAGAAGTTTCCCTATTTTCAAACACATTTATGCCTGTTAAAGTGTATTCTATAAGCATCTTTTATGTCACTGTTAATTTTATTGCTGCCATATTTGCATTCAGTAACAAAGCATAAATTTAAAGCTTCTGCAGTGCAGTGCAATGCAGAGTGAGATATGAAAGGGGTTATGGTCAGAGGGGATGACTTAAGTGATGCCAATAGTGGGGCAGTGGCAAAGTAATCCTGCTTGCATATACAGAAACAAAGTATTTGGGTTGTCTAGTTTAACTATGCATTTTGTGTTTTTAAATTTAGGAAACAAAAAGAGGGTGGACCATGTAAAGTCGACCCAGGATGAGGAGATTGAAAGTTCCAACGGTATTTTTTTGGATTACATTTATATTCAGTTGAAGATGGTTTGCAACTGATTTTGTAGAATAAAAGATTAATAGAATTTTGCTTTTTGCCATAGGAAAACAAAAAATGTCCCCCAATGAACCAGTCAGCTCCACAGGTATGTGTATGTTTATTGTTGTTTTTCACTTTACCTATTTTATGTAATGCGTGTTACAGTTTTTAACATGACACTTGTTTGTTTTCTATAGGAAAACGAAAAATGCCCCCAAATGAGCCTGTCAGCTCCACAGGTATGTGTGTGTTTATTGTTGTATTTCACTTTTCCAATGTTACGTAATGTGTGATACAGTTTTTAACATTAATTTTTTCTATAGGAAAACGAAAAATGCCCCCAAATGACCCTGTCAGCTCCACAGGTATGTGTATGTTTATTGTTTTTACTTTGTAACAACCCAATGTTAGGGTTGTTCTTGTGATCCTTGAAACATTTTTCAATTTTCAAAAGGCTGCATTTCTTTGTAAGAATGCTTGAGCCCTTTATAAACTTTCATTTTAAGGTTGTGATCATGTGGACTTAGCGGAGGTGTTTTTGTTTTTGTTTTGCACACTGCTGAGTCGTGCAGGTTATTTGCAAGTTAGAGTAATGTGAAAATAGTGGACGTGGATGTGCTCTGTGGATCTTCCCATGTTTCAGCTTGGTGGTAGGTGCAATGTGGTGAAGGTGTCAAACATCAGAGGTCTTGCTTATTCTCTGGAACACATGCAATGACACACAAGAGAAAAGGGAAACGTATCTTGCCAAAGAAAGTAGATTATTCACAAACAACTTCTACCTGCAATTAAAACTGTCCCTATTTATTGTTGGCAGGACACTACAGTGTTTACCAGTGGTGGTATGTTTACCTCTTCATCCTCTGATGACATGCTAGAGCCTAAAAACTCTAGTCCCGCAATATATGGACTCTTATAAACACTACTCCCATCTATCCCTCAGTTCTAGGCAGACTAATTGACTCACAATGGCATACATTTAGAACTTGCTCTTCGGGGCCCTGTACTGCCAGGCTGAGTCGTTTGTGCATTGGCATGCCTATGACATTTTATAAATGGACGTCCCTCTGTTTTGCTGAATCTTTCATCAACCACATTTGTTCTCTGGAGGTTCCATTAGGAACTTGCTTAATGTCTTTAGTCAAGTGTCTTTCTTGTTTGGGATTCGTTAATGCCGCTTGTGCACCCCTCTCCTTCACAACTTCATTAACAGCATCATCTGCTAGGGCATCACCTTCTGCTTCTATTGTTGAGTTTTCTCTTGTCTGCTTCTGGTTCAAAAACTCCATCAGGTCTTGGATGAAATGCAACTAGCTGGTGCTGTAGAGAGGGGGTCTTTAGTTTCCCTGAAGCGCAACAGCTTTTAGTAGAGTTGGTTTTTGTTCCTGCTGAAACCTTCTATCCAGGTGGCCCTCACAACATTTTGGTTTTTTTGGTGATCTCAGGCTGCAATCTTAAAGGTGCAGTGTGTAATTTTAGAAGGATTTCTTGACAGAAATGTCAAGATGGATATGTTATGTGGTTATTACCTTAGAATGAAAATTTTTTTTAGAGATCTCTGGATCTTCAGGCATACCAGTGTCCTTGTTAAATTTTTTTATAATTAAAATAAGAATGTTTTTATAGCTTCCCATCCAGCTTCAATGTTTTCTTGAAACTCACCAACTCGCCTTGAAACTCACCAGCTTTGATGTTGATGCTTTCAGTTAGCTTGTTTTGGTCACTGGCCCTCAAATTGACATTGAGAATGAATGCTCCATCTAATGGGTGTAGTGTGTAGATTTTGTGCAGCCGCTGTAAAACTTGCTAAGTCTTTTGTGGATTCTTGTATACATCTGGTAGTTCCCTTGACCATTTGTCAATCTGCTCAGGTGTTGCTGGCTGGTATGTTCTATGTGGAACATATTTCTTCACCACTTTTGTCACAGTGTGAGTTCGTCTCTCTCCATTCTCCTCCTCGTTGTAAACTTCAGTCATTCTGTTTTTGCCAATCACAGGAGCGAGCCTGACTGTAGATCTGATCTTTGGAACATAGGTGTGAATAGATGATTCAGCCTCTATATTTTTCAATTCAATTTAAAGAACTTTATTGGCATGATTGTGTCACTTACAATATTGCCAAAGCATTATACATAAAACGAGAAACATACAATAACACAATATTAACAAACATTAAGGTGCAATTAAGCTAAGGTGCTGGGTGATGGATGAAGTACTACTGCAAATAAAATAAAATAGAATCAGAGGATATTTACAATATAAAGTAGACTTTGAAATATAAACATATGAAGTATACAAATGTACATTTATGGGGGCAGATGAGAGGTAAAATAAAAATACTGTACAAGATCAGGGCTGTGGATTATTTCTGATGGTGTGTAACTGATAAATGAATTTAGCAGCAACTGATGGGTGTCTGTCTTCCCCCAGTAACATCTTCATTTGATCTGAGTCTGAAGAGCTATGAAACTCTGGTATGAGCTTTGAGATTTTGTCAAAGTGTTTTTCTCTAAGCTCTTTATATTTACCACAGTAAAGGAGAAAGTGTGTCTCTGTCTCGATCTCGTCACTGTCACAATGGACACAGATTCGCTCTTCTTTTGGGAGCCATGTTTGTCTATGTCGGCCTTTCTCTATTGCCAGACTGTGATCACTGAGTCTGTATTTAGTGATTCTATATCTAAATCACCACTTTCACAGTGATGTGGTAGCTCTCTCAGAAGAGCCATTAGTTGTTGATTTTCAGTACCTTGTTGTTCAGTCACTTGCTTGTTGCAGCTGCTAGTTTCTTTAGTTAATGTCCTCGCTATGAAACCGTTTTTTGTTTCAATTTGTTTGGAAATCATTCTGGTTTAACAGTTTATCTCTCTTTTCATTTTGCAGTCGTATAACTAATGCTCGAACCTTAACCTTCTCAGCTTCAATCTGACATTGTAGTTTGTCCATCTCACACTTCTGCAGGTGCTGTCGATTTTGTTTGAGCAAAATCACAGACCATCCATCTTTCTTGGTGTTTGTCCTTAAAGCTATAATAGGCAGGACTTGTCTAAAAAAACTTTTTTACAAATTTGTTTAAACTGTTTTTATATACCAATACATAAGTAAAATGTAAGTGCTCTGAAAAAGAGAGTATAAAAATCGAGTGTTTGTAGACCTCTCACGACTGTTTAAAACGCAGCAAATTTTTTCTATTCGGGACGAAACAAATTATTGGCTTGCACGACGATCACTCTCTCTCGTGCGACCATGGCTACCACCCCTGTTGCTACAGGATCTGCCCACACATGCGCGCTCGTTGGTGTTTTAAGTGCTCAACGAAGCCTTCAAGGCAGTGCTACCTGAAAGGCACTCCCTGTGCCCCGAGTGTTTCAGCCAATCAAAACACTGGCGAGCCTTCCGCCAGCTTCTGGCAGTTTGAGCTCACCGTTGGTCAGGTGGGTAGCGCAGATATGGTAAGATAGGAATGTGACTGTATTTAAATTCAGCTCGAAATGTTTCGAGGGTTTAAGTGACGTGTCCGTGGCACGACTTTTTTTCGTGCCAGTTTCACGTATTGGTTACTTAATTGTTTTTCCTATTTTCTTACCATTGTCGCTTGGGATTGGGGTTAGAACAACTTTGTTACATAAAATTACATCCTAACCCCAACTCCAAGTGAAAACATTTTAAAATTCTGACAAATAAACATATAAACCGATGCTTAAAATGACATCCGCATTTATGCCAAACCCCTTGCATGAAAACAGTTTAAAAATCAAACGAAAACCACAAATCTAACGGATAAAACGTGTATCAATGCAACCTGTTTTTAGCTTTGTCTTATAAATGTTATCAAATCAAACTAAATATATTTTAAACTTTACCAGTATCGATATGCTAGCTTGATAGTGAGTACTAAAACCACCCTATTTGTTTATATTCATAGTGATAAAGTTAGGTGTATTATTACATGTGATTCTGACATGATGTTACTAACGTGAGCGGAGAGGAAGGAGCGCGGTTCGTCTCAGGTAAATGCTTCTTCCAGCAGAGCGGTCCGTGCGTTCATGTGTTTTGGGGGGTGGCTTTGGAAGAAGCCCAGAAGGGAGGGGGTGAAGTGAATGTAAATAATAATTAGCTGCGTTTAAAACCGTCGTGAGAGGTATACAGACACTCGATTTTTATACTCTCTTTTTCAGAGTACTTACATTTTACTTATGTATTGGTATATAAAGACAGTTTAAACAAATTTGGAAAGTTTTTTTTTTTTAGACTTACCTGCCTACTCTGCCTTTAAGCACTGTGTCTTTCCATAAGCCCTTTTGATGTCCGGCCAAGCCCATTGTCAACTCTCTGAGTGCTTGATACTGTATTTCCTACAGATGTCATCATGGCATGTCCTTATCTCCAGTCTTTTGTTCAAATATGCATTCAGATTTTCCATCATCGGATCAATGGTTACATTTGGAGGTTCTGTTCCTTGCCGTTCTGTAGTGGGTCTCAGGTTAGATCCACAACCATTGTTTTTCATAGACTCAGCAATGACCAGTACAGGAGAAGTACCCTCAGAGATGTGAAAACAAAACTAAATGTGTTGGATCTGTTTAAGGTCCTTATTCAGACTAAACAATTGGTACATACAGACAAACCCACTCAAACATACAATTCTAAAATGTACTCTTAATAACAAAAATTGGTTTGTGCTAACATATTGTTTAGTTCTTAATACTACAATTAAGAAAGCAATAGAACCATAATAAAGTGCATCTACTGTGTGCACACCAATAAACATTAGCCTTCACAGTTTAAACTGTTAAGATCTTTCTGAATCCTACTTCAGAATGCTCAGTTACAGTTTTCTATTTGTCAGTCAAAACTTTCTATATATCTTTCAATGGAAGGCAAATTGACTGGTTATAGACCATCTTTGGCACCCAGTCAAGTCTTAAAATCTTGCAGCAATATCAGTCCCAAGCTATTTCTTATTTTTAACCAAATAGCGGCTACTGATTAGCACCCAGTCAACAATCCTAAAATCTATAGCAGCAATATCAGTCCAAAACTATTTCTGTGACTTCTACAGTTTCTGGACGAATTGACCAAATTATTCTGCAACAATTTCTACAGACATTAAGAGAAAGGCCAAAGCTTCTACTTCTACAATCTCTAGATGAACTGACTAAATTGTTTAACAATTTCTACAAACTCCAGAAAAAGGACCAAGCTTAAAATGATTAACAATGCTACACTATGAACATTGGTCTGCTTAATTTTTTAAGTAGTACTTTAAGAGAGCTGATAAGTTTCACTCACCAAATAAAGATTTTAAGACAAAGTCGTCAAAGATGTTTTTCCACAAGCACAGTCCACAAACATAGTCGGTTTGTCTTCAGTAATCTTCAAAAACTAGAATCTTGGAAATTCTTCTGCTCTCTTGTAAAATCAGGGCACAGTTGCAACATAACACATCAGACATTGATTGCACATGTAAGAAATATACACAAAATCCTTCACAAAGTAATCCATATATAGAAAGAAACCAAAACAAATAAGTTCAGAAATTAAGTTAATAATATGAAATGACACAGGGAAAAGTATTTAACACAAGAAAGGGAGGTGCAAAAAGACAAATGATTGTCTTTTCACTTCCTTATTATGGCCGATATGTTTGGTCAATTTTCTGTTTTTGCATAATATTTGCTAATGATGAGGACATTTTTGATTATTTTAAATGAAAATAATAAAATCTTCCTTTTCTAGACCTGATAAATTATTTAATCACACAGGCACTGCTTTCTGCTCATTCTGTGTCTCGCAAACATCATGATCATCATTCATTAATCACATTAAATGAGCCCAACTTTTGTGACCTCCCACTGAATGAGATTTGGACCTACTACATCTGCGTTGTTGATACATCTTGTCATACCAGCGCGAATACAGCCACATTGCCGCGTTCCCCCATTTCCGAACATGACGAGGCCTCTTCTTCGTTGGATAACTTTTCTCCCGGGGCATCATGGGATAGTGAAGTGTCTGTTGTATGCACACTTCAAAATCTAACCGGAAGTAGTAGGTCATCCGGGTGTTTTTGGCTTTTCGCCTACTATATAGTATTGAAGTAGGCGGTTTTGGATGCAACAATAGTCGCGAATTCTACAACAACGAAAGAGTATATTGATACACCTTAATTCTACATGGTATTTGGTTTATTTTAAAAGGTGACCTGTCTTCGTAGTGTTAAGAGTGGAAGCTTTTCAGTCTTTTCAGCTTGTCACTATAAATAACTATTTTTCTGCACACAATTGATTTTGCAAAGATATGTTTAAAGATGATACCCTAGATGTTATTGAATAATAATTTAAAGAAAACACAATTTTGACACAAATTCTATTTCTACTTGTTTGTTTGCTTTTTGCAGATGCCAAATCAAGGAGAATTGTGAAAAGGCCATGGACTGCTAATGAAGTGAATGCCGTTATGAAACATTTTAAAGTCCATATTTCAAAGGGACATCTCGCAACAAAGGCAGAGTGTGAGCAGTGCAAGGCTGCAGAGGACCCTGTGCTAGCAGAAAGAACTGTACAAAACATAAGGGATTTCGTGAGGAACCGAGGTTTGATGTTGAAAAAAAATAGTTCTTAGAAAGATCATGGTCACCTTCTTTTAAGGTTTGTGGCTTTTGTTACTGTAAGTTTACAAGTTAAATGACTGGCTGACTATTGTTCTCTTGTTAAAACTTTAAAATCTCTCATTTCCATAGTTAAACCCAGATCGTCCTTACAATACTAGGTCGTTATTTACATACACACACCTAACTAACACCCAATTGAGAAGAAGATTTGGGTTAGCTAGATATCATTCACATACACGCACCTCGGAAACACTTAATTCCGGTCCATGTTAAACCAAAATTGTCCTCATAATCAGGTATTACTTAGGTGTGTGTGTATGTACGTGGTTGATGTCCAGTTAAACCCAAATTGTCCTCACAATTAGGTGTTACTAAGGTGTGTGTGTGTATGTGATTGTCCATGTAAACCCGAATTGTCCTCACAATTAAGTGTTACTAAGTTGTGTGTGTGTGTGTGTGTGTATGTGAATGATGTCCAGGTAAACCCAAATTGTCCTCACAATTAAGTGTTACTAAGGTGTGTGTGTATATGTGATTGTCCATGTAAACCCGAATTGTCCTCACAATTAAGCGTTACTGAGGTGTGTGTTTGTGTATGTGATTCATGTCCAGGTAAATCCAAATTGTCCTCACAATTAAGCGTTACTGAAGTGTGTGTTTGTGTATGTGATTCATGTCCAGGTAACTCCAAATTGTCCTCACAATTAAGCGTTACTGAAGTGTGTGTTTGTGTATGTGATTCATGTCCAGGTAAATCCAAATTGTCCTCACAATTAAGCGTTACTGAAGTGTGTGTTTGTGTATGTGATTCATGTCCAGGTAACTCCAAATTGTCCTCACAATTAAGCGTTACTGAAGTGTGTGTTTGTGTATGTGATTCATGTCCAGGTAACTCCAAATTGTCCTCACAATTAAGCGTTACTGAGGTGTGTGTTTGTGTATGTGATTCATGTCCAGGTAAATCCAAATTGTCCTCACAACTCAGTAACACTTAATTGTGTGTTTGTGTATGTGAATGATGTCCCATTGACCCCAGATTTATTCCCATGAAGGGTTAGTTAGGTGTGAGAGTAAAACACTACAACCCTTATTTTTCTCTTGAAATACCACATACGTTTATAAAATAAATTTTGTTAACCCAAATGTTAATAAAAGGAATTCAAAAGTTTGAGTGTCTGACTCGGGAATGTATGTTATGTTCTTCATTTTATTTTATTTACTTATGTAAAAACGATTTTTATTTATTTACTTAGGACTAAACAATATAAATTTACATTTATTAATTTAGCAGAAGTGACTTGCACATGTTTTATGAGCAATGTCCAGTTAAAACCAAAAGTTCAACAGTACTCTTTAAGATACCTAGTCTTGAACAATAATACTCTTTGATATTTTTTACAGGGAAACCATTAAATGTCAAACTTTTGCTTTTAAATTTAACTACATTTAAAAAATCTCTCCTCATCTCTCTTAAAAAAATTCTCATCTCACTTTACACTTCACATGTATCTTTTGTAATGTCTTGCATGATAAAGCCTGGTCTATATGTTGATATTGAAACAATAATAGGTAATCTTGTACTCTCTTGGTTAAAGTTAATGGATAATGATTTGTGTGCTAGTAGGTGATATCCATTATTATTTCTTTATTTAACCAGGAGAAATCAAATTGAGACTATATTCTCTTTTTCAAATAATATTTTTTTCATATAAACTATAATAGTCCTCATAAGTCACAACTGAATCAGGAAACGCCCATTCCCGCCCCGTCCTCATATTGTTGTAGTATAAAACTTGTTTGGAAAAAAAGTCCTGATAAACCCCCCGTACGTGTGTGTGTGTGTGTGTGTGTGTGTGTGTGTGTGTGTGTGTGTGTGTGTTATATATATATATATACATATACACATACACATACACATACACATACACATACACATACACATACACATACACATACACAAACACCCACAAATATATATATATTTATATCTGTGTGTGTGTGTGTGTGTGTGTGTGTGTGTGTGTGTGTGTGTGTGTGTGTGTAAGCAACTCCGAGAAAGCGAAAACATAGTGGAACTGCAGGTAAGCACTGCAGCTTTTAAATTTGGACAATTGATAACGAATTTATCGTGACGTGAATATTAAAACACGTTATAAGATATAGCGACAGATATATTTATAAGCAGCATGCAAAAACATCTCTCTGACACTCTCTAAAACTTTTATATAGTACTGGCAAGCACAAAGTCTCATATTAAGCGAGTTAATAACAGACAAGGCCAACATCAGAGCCAGGGAATTCCTGTCAGAGATGTAGCCCAGAGAGGGCGGTGGTCAGTGGGGCGAGTAAACACTGACGTCCGCTCTCTGGTTCTCACGTACCGTAGCTTCCTTAAGCAAACGTTCAAACAGGCGCTCTCTTAACTTATCGACTGAATATTTGAATATTATACATATATATTCTCGACTGAACTAATCTTAAAACTACATCTTGTGACAAAGAAACGCTAATATTAAGAAACGGCTTGTTATGAGATTCAAAACAGCCGAGTGAAATCCATGGCGGAAGAAAGTAGTTCCCAAACAAAGTGGCTTTTAAAATAACTCTGTTGTTGTTTTCTAGTTTTCGTTTTTCAAACGTGTGCCGTCGAACTGTTGTATAAAAGCAATTTCGCTCTCGGAGTCGTGTGGTATTTGGTTAACTTATATCGTCACGGCTGTGATTGCCTCCAGCACTCTGCCTGGAGGAGCTCTTATAAACGGCGTATTTTAAGTATATAAAAATATTCACGGTAAAAAAAGGTGCTGTATTACATGAAATATTACTTACTGTGCAAATAGACCGACTGAGCAAAACTCCGGGGCTGAAATATCCCGTCTTCCTTTCCCACCGTCACCGTGAACCTGACTGGAAACTCCTTTTAGCACCAGGGAAAATGTGCATTTATGCGCATGCGCAAAGAACCAAACTATTTTTTTAAACTGAATTTAATAAATTATAATGACTTGGATTTAAAGCACATATAATTCGCTTAAAACCTATTAATATATACTAATTAAAATCAAAAACTTAAATAAAATAATTAAAACTAGCTAAATTGAATTATGCTTAATTTAATTGGGACCATAATCATTTTTTTCAGTGTAGAGGTTGGGCAGAGGTATTGTCTAAAAATTGATACTGGATAAAAACATAACACTCATAGTAAAATGTTTAATGCTTTATTACAAAAACAGGACAGTACTGAGTAAAACATTTATTAGTATTTTTAAACAAATTATCACATACAACATACATACATATGCATTGATTCATAAGATAACATTATGACATCCCCCAGCCTAAAGCAATAAGCACACATGGCAATCAACTGATGGCACGTCTAACGTTTCAAAGAGCTGTATATGCAGTGCCCAAAGACCAGCTTTCCGTATAGTGTTTGGCGTCAGAAGGGGTAAAGCTGTTTATTTATTGCATTTTGATAAAGGGCAAATTGTGATGCCACTGTGTTTTGGAACTTGAATCTCAGAAATGGCACGCCTTATGGCTTGTTCACATGCCACTGTAGTGAGTACATATCAGAAGTGGTGCACTGATGGCTAAATGATCCGGCACACAGCTGTGTGTAATCTGAAGCTCATTGATGCCAAAGAGGAGCACAGACTGTTGCCCAATATTATCAGTGACCACAGGGTAATAAATCAACAGAAGCTAAAACAGTGGTGTACAGGGCAATGTCAGGGCGCTAAAACGGTACAAGAAGGTAGAAAAGTTGTCACTAGGGGGTAACTTTTTTTAAAAAGTACACTTTTTTACCTAAAAGGTGCATATTGGTACCTCAAAGTTACCTTAGAAGTACATACTGGTTACAAAATGGTACATATTATGACCTTTTTAAAAGGTACCGTCCCAGTGACAACTTTTGTAGCTTTTGTCTGAGAGTGTGTGTGTATGGGCCTCCATAGCCGATGACCCAGCCAGGTCTCCATCCTAACTGCCACTGCCAACAATGCATGAAATGAAAGATTATTGTGATTGGGCCATGGATAATTGGAAGACAATTGCCTTGTCTGATGACTTAAGATTCCTGATCCATCATGGTAATAAGGCGATTACCAAAAGAGACTATGGCACCTGGATGAACTGTTGGGTGGTCACAGGCTGGGCGATGTTTACTTGGGACACTTACTGTAGGTCCCGTTATCACAATTGCATCATCCCTGACAGCTGTCAGGTATCTGAACATTGTTGTGGAAGAACTGCGACCTTTCATGGCAACTGTGTTCCCTGTCATTTACCAACAGGATAATGTGCCATGAGACAATGCCAAAGTCATCAATGAATGGTTCAAAGGTGATGATGGTGAATTTGACATGAACCAAATTGAACATGTGGTTCGACTTCGTGCTACATTGCCACCAACCCTAAAATATATAAGAACTGGAGCATCATGGTATCAAAAAACCTATTCTCACTTTGTTAAATCAATGCTTTTTGCCTCATAGCTGCTGTTTTGAAGGCCAAACTGGATATTAGGGAGGTGGCCATAATGTAATCTGTGCATGTTAACTGTTAATAAATCTTCCAAAAAGTAACGCTAAAGAGAATCAAAATATAAAGTATCTAAAACTATTTTGTTGTTTAAGTCTATTTTAATATTCAAGTTAAACACTAAACACTTGCACTTGGCACATTGAAATGTGGCGGGCACAGGATTTTTTTGGCCAGTGGATGCAAGTCTTCAACCACACACAGTTCACTTTCCTGCCATCACTGCCGAAGCATGTCAGTATGTTCAGTGACCGGCTCTGACAAATAGCGCTCAAACGTACACCTCCTGAGACGCAATTGTGGCTCCAAGGATCTTGGCATACACTAAAATCCAAGATAATGGATTCCCTGCTTCTTTGCCTCTGGATCTGACCCATCTACCGTTCCTCGTACCTTCCCCACCAGCCTCTTGGGCTCCCTCTCCTGAGCTTTTCCATAGCTCTGCCTTCTCTGATTATCAGTTGTGTTTGCACTACCTGCAGTCAACTTACCTGAAAAAAATTTTGTGAGTCTATTTAATTTGGCATGCTTATTTTTGTATTTTCAGCATGAATTACTTTTAAAGGTGTGGTGAATCGGGCGTTGTTATTGATTTTATATTATTGTCTGGTCTGTTATGACGTTCATGTGGTTTTTACATTCAAAAACATCAAAAGTGATAAGTAATAGGCTATTTTATAGCCTGGTTTTCAGTCTGGCACGAGAAATGCTCCCTTTTTGATGGGCGGGCTGCATTCAAGACTTGGAAGTAAACACCCACTACTATGATTGGATAACAGTTTTTTTGTATTAAACTAGATCAACTTCCGATGCGGAAAAATGGCAGCCAGAAGGATTAACCCATATGTTCAAGTAACAAAATGTTCGATTCACAAGACATGATACACATAAATGACAATGCCAATGAGTGAATTAGGAAACAACAAATCTTCAAACGCGACAGGAGTAGAAATTACCGTAAACAACACAGGAGGCACAAAATCTAAATTGCTTGACTGTGTTTTCAAACCGCATTTTCAGTTCTGAAACTTGTGTTCGTTCAAGTACGATGACCTTATATATAACTAAAGATCAAGTTCAAATTGATTCTCCTTTAATAGTATTTTGACTCAATAGTTTAGCATGGGGTTTAGTAAGTAATGTTAAAGTAAAGAAGAGAGGAGAAGAGTGACTGTTTATGTTTGTTAAGTAATCAGTGAAATTTCATGAATAAACTTTTTAAACTGTAGTAGAAGCTACTTTAGAAATACTTCCTGCTGTACAGAACCATGCCACTTTACATAGAAATTCAGCTTTTTTCGTGCCATGAGCCCGGATGTCTTTTTTGTGTCACTAAGCACACAGAACCTGATAATGTAATCTGTTGATTTATGCATGATAAACTTTACTTCTTGACAGGCCTGAAAGAACTAGATCTGAAGCAGTTTTGCAAGATCAACCTGCTGGACTATGATGTTTCTGCAAACACGCAAAACTTGTTTTTAGGGTCTGTTTCTGTTTTACAGGTTAAAAATCCACTTTCCTGAAAAATAAATATCATCACTCTCAGAAATTAAGGTACAAAAGTTGTCACTGGTATGGTAAAGTATTCTTTTGTACATAAAAGGTCCATATTGTTACCTCACAGGTACACACTGATAACTTAGAAGTACATACTGGTACCTTAAAGGTAGGGGAGAGTGTGGCACAACCTAACACTTTTTGGTTTTGGCTCAATCATTCAAAAAATATTTGAGTTTGATTCATTATATTTTTACACAAGCAACACATCTCTGCTACAAATGACCATTTGAAGTTCGTTTCGGTAACGCTTTAGATTACAGCCCGGAAAATACTGTGTAAGTACAGGGAATTTACAGCGTATGTTTCTGTAATTAAAGTGTACTTATGAAGTACGTACGTGTAATTATAAGGGAACAATTTATAATATTTGGGGAATAAAAGGGTAACAACCAGGTAAAATACAAATAATATATGCAGTAAAGTACTGCATAAGTACAGCAAATTTACAGCATATATTTCTGTAATTATAGTGTACTTATAAAGTACATACATGTAATTTTAAGGGAACAATTTATAATATTTTCGGAACAAAGGGGTAACAAGTGCCACTTTAATTTACAGCCCGCAGATGTTGTATTTACTCTGTAACTACGTGAAACAAGGGGGTAACAAGTGCCACTTTAATTTACAGCCCGCAGATGTTGTATTTACTCTGTAACTACGTGAAACAAGGGGGTAACAAGTGCCACTTTAATTTACAGCCCACAGATTCTGTACTTACTCCTACTACGTGAAACAAGGGGGTAAAATTTTTTGACTTAGACTGTAACAACACAAAACAATGGTATATTTACACAGTAACTACAGAAAATACACTCTTAGAAAGGATGTGTTAATTTTTTACACATCTTTGTGTGTTAAGTTTTTAAAACATTATGTGTAATTTTATCACATTATGTGTCATTTTGTGTTGATTTTGTGTTAAAATATCACACAATTGTGTTAAAAGTAACACAAAATGTGTTGTTTCCATAATAACACAGAGATGGGTGGATTCTGGGACAACGCATTTAGTGTGTCAACCCAGAATCAACACTAATGTGTTGTTTTTAACACATTCGTTCTAAGAGTGTAGTTCTAGTTTGGCTTGCTTTGTTTTCACCATAGTTGCCTTGCCTATTTTTAATTTTGCTTGATGACCCAACAAATTCCTGTACTCTTTTTCTTTCTTAAGGTAAGTAACCTTTATTGAAAATTTTAAATAAATTGTATTGTATAGCATAAACACATTAACTGAATTTCAAGTTTTGTTGTTTAGTAATCTAAAATACTTACTGCATATATTATTTGTATTTTTCCTGGTTGTTACCCCTTTGTTCCCCAAATATTATAAATTGTTCCCTTATAATTACACGTACATACTTCATAAGTTTACTATAATTACAGAAACATACGCTGTAAATTCACTGTACTTATGCAGTACTTTACTGCATATATTATTTGTATTTTTCCTGGTTGTTACCCCTTTATTCCCCAAATATTATAAATTGTTCCCTTATAATTACACGTACGTACTTTATAAGTAAACTATAATTACAGAAACATACGCTGTAAATTCGCTGTACTTACGCAGTACTTTCCGGGCTGTAATCTAAAGCGTTACCTTTGTTTCTATTACTTACCATTCTTGTACAATTACACCAAACATGACAGAAGTGCAAACATTACTTACACCATAGGCGGGGTCAGAGGTGGAAAAAGTAATAAAATCTTGTACTCAAGTAAAAGTAAAGTTACTTTTATAATATTTTACTAAAGTAAAAGTAAAGTTACTGGTCTAAAAATCTACTCAAGTAAAAGTAAAAAGTAAATAATTTTAACTTTACTCAGAGTAAAAGTTACTTTTTTAAAAGCGGGGAGAGGTGGAGGATTCTAGTATAGTTCAAAAACGACAAGGGAATATACATCTCAAACTAGTTGTTTTTAATTGTAGGAACATCTTAAGAATTAAAGTGCAATAACAAAAAGTTAATAAAATAAAAAGCTTTTTTAAAGTAAGAAACATTTATGGAATTGTTTAATAATTTTTACATGAGAGTTATGCACTTTTGGAGGTGGTCAGCAGCTGGTAAATACAATCACTAAAGTAAGGTTGTAATTGATGTATTGCTGGTAACATACATTATTAAACTAAAGTTTGAATGAGCTTATAATGAGATGAGTGCCATGGCTATATACTTTTGACACGTTTATTGTATTCTAGCTTCCCTGACCTGGGTACCTGATGTCAGACCTTTATTCTCTCTCTCTCTCTCTCTCTCTCCTAATGACCTGCGCATTCTCGAGGACGTTCTGAAGTTGTGTTTGACTTGACGGGAAGCTGTTATCTTCCGAGATCTAAGAGGCGCATGGTATTAAAAACGCGTCGTGCAAATGAGCAGTATAAACCCGGTCGTTTCGTACTCAAGAGCATGAACCCTACCTTTCATATGAAAGAAACACTCGCTTCGCGTCAGTGGAAAGTGGTGGCTTAAATATGGCCAGGGGTTTCTTTCATAAGATTTGAACTGAGGCAGGTCTGCATTTGCGTCCGTCTCCATGGTTCTTTTTGCGCGTTCCCCCGCCCATCAATCATCCCTTGCGCGTCTTTATCACATTGCTTTTTAAATATTTTTTTACACAGTAACGGATATGATTTAAAATGTAGCGAAGTACAATACTTTAAACAAAACATACTTAAGTAAAAGTAAAAGTACAGATTTTAAAAACTACTCAAAAAAGTAAAAGTACACAAAAAAAAAAAACTACTCAATTACAGTAAGTAAATGTAATTTGTTACTTTCCACCTCTGGGCGGGGTTAATTGTAACAGGCAGGGGATTAACACTTGCTATAGTTAAGTTTGCAGGCAAATATTTCAGTACTATTTTGTCTATATACTTGGAGTGGATATTGTTTATATATCCATCTATAATAGATAGGTATTTACAGTATTCATCCCTCATCTAACAATAGTTCAATTATAAATGGGTACAAATGTCTAAATATGTGAGAAAAAGCAGCACAATTATGACAAATGTTTTTTATATGTGACCCAGTCTGTAAAAAACATACTACAGTCTCAAAATCAATTTCTGGGATAATGTAAATCAAAGTCTGATTTTAGACATTAATTTTATTATGATTTTAATGATCTTATTCAATCGATATTAAAGATATGAACAAAAATAAATTATGACACAATTTTTGATAAGACTACAGGCACAATGATTTTGTTGGCAGCAAGCAATCATTCAGGGGCAGCAGTGGCTCAGTGGTTCATGTAGGTTGTCTACAAACCGAAAGGTTGGTGGTTCAATCCCCGGCTCCACCGGACCAAGTGTCGAGGTGTCCTTGAGCAAGACACCTAACCCCAGCTGCTCCCGATGAGCTGGCTGGCACCTTGCATGGCTGACACCGCCGTCGGTGTATGAATGTGGGAGTGAATGTGAGGCAAAATTGCATTTTAAGACGTTTTTAAAGGGATGTCCCAATGACAACTTTTGTTTACTTCTGAGAGTGTAGACTAGACATGACAAAATATGTCTTTAAAGTGCATCTTTCATAGCTAAAAAAAACCTTTATTTTGTGTATTTGGTATAATACAATGTGTCCGCGTGGTTTATGGTTAAAAAACACATTCATTTCCACATATCGTACATTTTGTAGCTCCAGATTTCACTCTTTCCCTGAAACGCACAGATTTGAAAAGCTCTGTGTCTCTGATTGGCTAGCTAATCTGTATGTTGTGATTGGCCTGAATATCTCTGACTTCAGCCGAAAAGGAGTTAACTTACAGGCTGAGAGTCCAAGCGGGATGAATTATGATAATGTCTGTCTTTTCTACATCACCAATCCCAGGAAGTAAACTGTTGCCTACAATCTGTGTGTTTGATGTAGTCCAAGAAAAGAGATTTAAGTTTGAGATGATAACTCGCGTCATCATTTCCTTTGGGGTTTCTACCTTTTGCATATAGTTAAAATGTACTAATACACAATTACACACCAAAGGCAATTTAAAAATTGAATCGGACAATAGGTGCTCTTTAATATATAACCTTTGTAAATATACAGTTATGTTCTTATTTTGTTTGTCTAGCTGCTAGGCCGCCTTACAGTGGCTTGATGATGTATTTGAGCCACCGTTTATGGCCCCACCCCTAACACAGTCGTGGGCACCCATTCAGGTTGTCACGGTATTTGAAAGTTGAGAGAGATTGTAGCTTTCAGGCGAGTAGGCACAGCTCCAGCGTTTGAGAACAGAGAATCCTGCCTATTTTTAAGATTTCGCTTTGTTTTATTTAGCCTACTTTGTTTTTTGCATCATTCAAATTTGGTTGGGTGGTTAATAACACATTTTTCTGTGGTGTGACAAACTCAGAGCACATTTACTTTATGGCTTTTCGGGGAATCTATATTAAATACATTTAAACTCAACTAAAATCTCAATGTCTATGAATTACATGCAGGTGAAAAGTCTAAGCACGGTCAGTCAGATAAAATAAACCTCAGGTACTCTAAAAAAACAAATGGTGCTATATAGCACCAAAACTGTTGCTTTGGATCGTAACCATAGAAGAACCGTTTTTACTGCCATATAGCACCGGTGAAGCACCAGTGAAGCACCTGTGTAGAACCATATAGTGCTTTGTAGAACCATATGTGGTGCTATATGGCCCCTATATGGTTCTACACAGGTGCTACACAGGTGCTTCACCGGTGCTATATGGCACTAAAAACGGTTCTTCTATGGTTACGATCCAAAGCAACAGTTTTGGTGCTATATAGCACCATTTGTTTTTTTTAGAGTGTATACATGATCTCTACAGTATACATTTAAAAGCAAAATGTAAGCCTGTATAGAAACTACAGCTACAGTTGGGTTTTTCCCAAGGCATTTTTCATTTGAATTAAACCTGGACCATGCCATCTGGCTTTTGGCTAAGAGCTTTAAAATTAGGCTTTTAAATAGTTGCTTTATGTATATAAAATCTGTGCAACTTGTAGACATGCATGTGCATACTGTATGGAAAAGAGCAACCCTGACATTTTTCCAATCTACGTCTTTATTCCATTAAATAAAGTCAGTTTAGAACAAAAGTTAAATGGTGAATTTTTTTTTTATATTAATAGCATAACCAGTTCTGGTGATAAACATCTAAACTTGGTTGCGGCCAGTACAATTTAAATGACATCTTGTGAACTGAAACATCCTTGAAATCAAGTTCTGAAGGTTAAAGGGATAGTACACACAAAATTTTTCAACATTTACTCACCCTCATGTTGTTCCAAATCTGTATTAGTTTTTGTTGAATACAAAAAAAATATTTTGATAAATAATGGTGAGCTCACATTTCACATCACTGACTTCCATAGTAGGACAAACAAATAATATGGAAGTCAATAAGTATACCATTAACTATAATTGCTTACCATCATGTATCATACAGGTTTGTAACAACATTACATGATGGTAAGTAAATGATGACAGAATTTTCATTATGGGTGAACTATCCTTTTAACTGTTTGACTTTATCCATGAACTGTTTTGTTTACAAAAGGGAGTAAAAGAACCTTAAAATGCACAAAACAACATTTGGCTTCAGATTAAGTATTGTTGGTATTCAGATTAACACGCTGTAAAAAATCTTTGCTGCCTTACTTTTTATTTGCTGAATCAACTAAAATTTACAAGTGATGTCAACTTACTGTTATTTATTTGGACAAGATATGAGTTGCGACAACTTATAAAAATAATATTTTATAAGTTATAACAACTCATCTGTAGATATAACACCTCATCTGTATTCAAAATAAATTAGAGTAAGTTGTAATGACTTGTTCATCTAAGTTTATTGTCCGTGGCTTCAGTTGCCCAGTACGTCTTGGATATCTTACTGGCGCCATCTAGTGTCGAATAAACTTTATTACTTCTCAGTTAAAGGGATAGTTCACCCAAAAATGAAAATTCTGTGATCATTTACTCACTCTCTTGTTCTTACAAACCTGTATACAATTCTTTGTTCTGATTACCACAAAGGTAGATATTTAGAGAAAAGTTTGTAACCAAACCGTTCTTGAACCCCATTTACTTCCATAGTATTCTTTTTTCCTACTATGGAAGTCAATGGGGTTCACAAACGGATTGGTTACACACATTTCTTAAAATATCTTCTTTCGTGTTCATCAGAACAAAGAAATTTATACAATTTGTAATAACATGAGAGTGAGTAAATGATGACAGAATTTTCATTTTTGGGTATCCCTTTAATGTGCATCTAGCCTAGCATCAATTTTCCCAAGGTTAACCTGCTAGTTTACTTTTACTGTATGTCTAACTTACAAATGCAGTGTTTTCAAATAGATAATTCAAGGACCAAATACAAATTGCTGACTGTATACTGTATTATTCAATATGTCTCATGTTACCTCTCTTCTTATCTCCTCTCTGTTTTTTTCTCCAGTTGTGCCACACTACATTGAAGGTTGTTGCTATTTGCCAAGCTGTCTCCATGGAAACAACAGAATTGGGATTGTCTTTTTTTTTCTTTTTTTTGCCACTCTGGACCCTCATTACAAATTCATATTGAAAATACACACACACACGCACGCGCGCGCACACACACGCACGCACGCACGCACGCACGCACACACACACACACACACACACACACACACACACACACACACACACACACTTAAACAACTCTCTTTAAGCAACGTCATATTACAGGTTTTCATATTAACATACTACGGTTTAAACCAAGTCACAAAAAAATCTCAGCAAGTTCTTGTCATTTTTTATAATGCTTAATAAAGTAAGATACATATTTCATTGCTTTTTTACTAAGCACAACAGGTATCATGAAAGTTGCTAGCATTAAGGAACATCTTTACTTATCTGAGCTTTGTGCTTGAACAGAAAAACAGCTCACGTACAGGTCATGTAGTCATTTTTATTTCTTGGATGGTGCACAGCCTGAATTATGTCTTTAAACAATAAATTTCTGTCTCCAACCACCACAATACTTGCGAGGACCTAGAGGCGATAAGACCAAATTATGTTTCTTAGTGATTCCCAAAACAGGTAAAAAAAATGAAATTTCCTCACAGGTCCACAGGGGGAGGCTGTGGGGCCTGAAAATAAACAATTACCAGCAGCTCTCCAAGTGCCCTCAATTCATTTTAGCCTCAGACTCACCAGCAACACAAACGTGTATCGTAGTCTGACTACATTTTCTCATGAATAATCATCATATTTTTGTGCATACATTTAAGAATGATAAACTTTGTATTTTAATTTTTTATGTAAAAGACTTGCCTGTAAAATATTTTGTAGGCTTGTACAGTACATTGACCAAATTCACTAATTTAAAGACCCATTTGTTCGGTAAAACAGAGCAAAATATTCATGACTCTTGTAAAACACTAATTTTGGTTCAGTCAAATACGATCCCTCTTCTGACCATAGAAAATCATTGTTTGTGGATGTAAAACAGGCATTTTAATATACGCATCCATGTCAGAGAAGTAATTAGGAAGACAATGTTTTTTTCCATTTCACATTACGAGTCCACACGTCTCTGTTTGCTTTGAAGTGAAGCAGTGTGTGTGGGTCGGGATTCTCATTAAGATGAATAGGTTCACATAAAACTCTTGAGCCTTGAATGTAGGATTGGAGGAGTTTTGTCATATGGGTGACACCAGGCAGCCACCACACTTGAAATGCAAGCACTGTTATGCTGAAAAAATATAAATGTAAAATAAAAGTAAAACTCCAAAAAGCAAAAAGGTAGTAATGTTTTTGAAATCATCAAATTAACTACTATACTTGAATGTCAGATTTGGATAAAATTGTTAGCCAAACAGATCATATAACATGAAATTACATTCAGATTACAAACAAGTCTTTTTGCACTTTCTGACCTTACTGAGGACAATTTAATTAAAAACATTTCTAGGCCTACTTTTAATAAAGGGCGTGGCTCTTTGAAATGCTTGTTTCTGATTGATCAATTACACATCTTCAGAAAAAAAAAGATATAAAGCAGTCACTGGGTCGGTATTCCCTTCAAAAGGGTCCTAATATGTACCATTTAAGTTCAAAATGTATAAATTCAGTACCAATATAAACCTCAAAGGTACTAATATGTACTCAATAAAGGTGCACTTTTTGAAAAGGTACCACCCCAGTCAACACATCACCCTCAGATGCGCCAATGGACCGTTGGCTGAATTTCTGATGCATACGGTACACTTCAATTGAAACAGTTTAGCGGTTTCGTAGTCGTCCTCTGGTTAAATTATACAGGATTTACTTAAATACCATCCAAGACTTTTGCTCGAAGCAATATGTGGAATCTAAAAGAGATTTCAAATATTGCCATTGATTGAGAAGTTTAGGAATAAATGAATTACAGGTTGCACATCCGTCTGTTGGTTGCTTTAAATGGCAGTCTAATGGCCTCTTGGGCGGTCCTTGGCCATTCAAAGCGGTCATGGTGCCCAGACTACGCAAACCTACCACCCCAGTGACAAAGTTTTTATCAGTTTTTCTGAGAGTGGTATGAATGTACATTATTGTATAATGAACGATGAACAGTATTGTTGTACAGCCTTCATACTGTAGCAATTGCTTGTTCAATCTCTTACAACACTTTATATCTTTTTACATAATAAATGTGCCACCTACATCAGGAAAAGTCAAATCATGACCTTGTTGGTTTGATTTTGGCTCATCATCTTCAACAATTAAAGCCAAAGTGTACTTTAAGTAGTCATTGGCAGAGAGTGGACATAACTTAATCATAGCTGAAACCAGACTAAATTTAGCATAACTACTGTAGTTTACTTGTCCAGTTCTGGAATGGCAATGCACCGCAAAAAGCATTTTTGGCCCAGCATACTCAAAATGACATCTTGTTGGCGGAAGAACTCAGCAATTTTTTGTTTATGGATGTGTAATGATAATCGCAGAAGGACAGGTTTGGCTAGACTTTCATAGGCTATGTTTCAAGGTCAGTAAGCATCTGCTGCATGATTCAGCCCTCTTTGATGTAAGTAAGCATTTCATCTTTTCTGGAGACATGACATTAAAAATGATTTAAAGGTGATTTATTAAAAAATAAATTTTGTTTAGGGTACTAATGAAGATTTACCTCATTTTTTAAAAAAGGGAGTAATTCCGGTCACAACAGACTGCGTATGGGCACATTGGATGTGATTTATATTGTATATATGATAAAGAGTTGTTTATTACTCACACTATAATGGATTGATTATCTGTTGGTCACATGTCTTCACATGATGCAAATTTGCAAGTCAAAGTTCACCAAAATTTAACTTTGGAATGTGTAAAAAAAAATCACGAGCTTGCTTTTCCAGTCTCCCGGGTTTGCTTGCATATGAATAAAAGACAATGATAAGTTTAGTTTTGGAGTTAACAAAGAGTCTTCCCATTAGACTCTTTGTTAACTCCACCCACCGACACATACTTTATAGGATGTCCCAATGGGAGCTTGCCAAGAACAGCAGCAATTTTAGTAATATATCCTCAAAAATGTACTGAAACCAATTCTTGCAAAACATCTAAATCAAGAAAAAAGCAAACACGTGTTGCATTTGCAAGTTATTGAAAGTAAACAGAGGTTCTCAACCCTTCTCATGACCTCTCACTGTAAAGTTTTTAGTCTATGACTTAAATCAATATATAAATAATTTAAAACTAAATTAATATTAACCTTTGAAAAAAAATGGTTTGTTTCACAAATAGTTAAACCATGCATCCACCACACAACGTTTTACACAAACAAGCAAAACACAAATATTGGTGTGATAATATTGCAGACAGCAGAGGATCAACTGTTTATAAAAACTGAATATATAAAATATTTTGTGGAAATGTCAAAGCTTTTCTGTTTATGTTGTCCAAAGTTTGACCAATCACTGGCTTTATCTGACATTCATTAGCAGCGCCCTTCATTAAAAAAAAACTAAAAAAAACACATGCATGGCGTATAAAATAGTATGTTAAATAAACCTTGTGCACTATCCCACCCTGAGACAGATTGAATGAGAGAAAAGACAATAGCTGATTAATAACACAGTATATTCTCATTCTTTCGCAATAAAAAAAGGATTTTGATTTCAAATGCTGAGACGTATTCTTTTTGTTCATCTGTTGTCTTGTGCAGCATTAGGTCCCTATAGTAGCCCACAAATATTTGTGTTATGAACTGGGTTGTAATTAGTTATGGGGCTGAGGGAGCCTGTGTTGTTCTCTCTCTCTCTCTCTCTCTCTCTCTCCCTCCTTTTCTTCATCATCTATCTCCTTCATCCTAACCTTTTGAGGATGTGATCATTCAGTAGACCGTCATGACATTCTATTGTATATTATACTGAATTCTACTGTATATGTTGACAAATTAAAGTTTCTGGAAGTCAATAATTCAAGTGTGCCTGTCACAGAAACAGGCCAAGAAAAAATGAATTTTTTAAATGTTTTTGTTTTCTGTTTTGAGATTTGCATAATGCTTGAAGGAAATATTTATTCTAAACTAGAACTCATAGAAACATGTTAGGGAATATATAAAGACCATGAACATTAGTATGTTTACCTAATGCATAATAATTGCATTAACTAATTTAAATTCAAGGTAAAATGAAAGTTAAAGTTTACAACACAATGGAATTAAGCCACAAAGCAACGGTAATTTTTTTGCCCACCAGGGGTTCAGAAGGTCCTCTGAACTCATATTCTCTCATTTAGTCTGAATTACTGCACTGTCACTTGCCAATTTGAAATTAAAATCAATACATCTTCATGGGCGAGGGAAGATGTGCTGTGCGTGTGGCCGTGATCAGCTATGACATCACCGAGCTCCGTAATAGTGTAAATCTTTACTATCCTCTTTGAATGAATAATAATGAGTTTAAACATTTTCTTTGAGTGTCTGTGTGTATATTTCACTTTAGACAGTTTGGTAAACTGTTTAGCATGTGTGGTGTACTTTGAGATCGCTGCAAGGTTTGAAAGAGAGTTGTGATGGGGGCACAGATGCAACCTTCATAGCTATATATCTTTATATTGGCAGACACAATTGGCACCTTAGTATTTTTGTAGATTAACATGGTGCAATAATAAAATGGAGTGTAAATGATTATATATTTATTATAATTATTAAAAGGATGCTGCATTATTGAGAGAATAAAAGCCCTCCCTGCACTGACACCTACCTTTCATTCTTAAACTCTTTTACAAACTTTATTTCCACGTTTTCTTAAAAATAAATGCCTTTTAAATGTTATATGTGATAGGAAGCCAGAGACGTGGAAGGTTGGCAAAAGGAGATTACGAACCAGGGACACAAAGCATACAGGTTTTACAAAGCATTCGCCACTGGGGAGGTTGACTTTAACATTTCTCTTTAAACTTTAGTTTTAGTTATATAGCAGCTTTGTGTAAATGTTTTCCAACAAGGGATTTAAATGGGCACTCCGGATGAAAAAATATAAATAAACCAATATGTTTGTTGCATTTACAATCCTATGAAATAGGGGGTGCTGCAGCACCCACAGCACCCCTATAGTACTTCCTATAGTGCTTCCTGTGCCTCTGTAAATCTTTGTATATTTAATTTAATTTAATTATATTATATAATCACTTCTCTTAGTTGCTACTAGTAATCTATAATAATAATAATATTTTATTAAAAACATATTAATAGTACCACCCCCATTGCCCCTCAAAATGTCTGTACATGGCCCTGCTGAACACTTTTGTAGACTATTGTTATGATATCAGCAAGAGTAGAAAAGTTGACAGTGACAGGTCTGTTTCTTTCTTTTGTGTTGTGTTAAGCTTACAGTAATACCATTGTATGTCATTATTATTATTATCAATATGATTTTTATTATTATTTTTAATTTATTTTGTGTGTGTTGTGGCATAATTGTATTGTGTTGTGAACTTTAAATTGCTTTAAAAAAATATGTTGTGCACCTTCTGGCCACATCCAACGTTAAAATTACGTTAAAATCTTCTTTACAACAAGGTGAAAAAAAAAACATTTCAAAATAATATCATCGGTGCACCTTTAAAGACTATTGAAAAATGTGTTCAGAATGCAAACGCGCTTTCGTGATTGGCTACATCTCTGACATCATGCGCCACAGGTCCTCCCCCAATCTCTCCCGCATCAGGACCATCACTCGCATCCTTAGAGCGTCAGCACGCCACAGCACATTGCCTCGGATCCAGACTACTCCAGCTCCAACCTGATACACACCAGGCTTGAAGCATTGACAATACCGTAATGGAGAGCTTGCTGGATAACCCTATGAAAGCTGTGCTTTATCTCAAAGAGCTGACCACCATTGTACAAAACCAGCAGAGTCTGATTCAAACCCAGCGGCAGCGGATCGACGAGCTCGAGAGGAAGGTTGAGGATCTCATCGGCGAGAATCGACAGCTGAGAGAACCGCATCCATACCACCACCATCATCCGCACCATCACCACC
The DNA here is from genome assembly GCF_030506205.2 of Paramisgurnus dabryanus. Classification (NCBI taxonomy): domain Eukaryota; kingdom Metazoa; phylum Chordata; class Actinopteri; order Cypriniformes; family Cobitidae; genus Paramisgurnus; species Paramisgurnus dabryanus. The sequence goes on from NC_133337.1 coordinate 15,472,908, forward strand.
ACCCTTCCCCGCCGACCAGCAGCCCTCAGCCGGGCGCGCACGCACACCAGCATCAGGCGACTCACGGTCAACCCCAGCAGCCGCCGCAGCAGCATCATCAGCAACAGCAGCAGCATCCGTCCAAACAGGCGCAGCATACTCCGGTAGCTCCAATACATCACCCGCAGCATCTGCAGCTGGTCCCTACATCCCCACCGTCTCTTAAACCGACTCACTCTAGCCCGGAGTCGGCGGAGGACGATAAGAGGAGCCCGTCCTGCAAGTCTTTGGTTCCGCAAACACCCTCGACACTGTGCCGGTCCGTCGGGCTCGCGAGGAAACCCGAGTAAGTAAAAATCGTATTCAGGCTTAGTGCACATAACTGTTGCCCAGTGATCATGCGACATTTGTACGGTACCTGTTTAGAAATCGGTAATATTTAAAAATAAGATGTAGCCTACAGTATATAATGCATTAGAAATGCATTCTTAGATTAACATTTTAATACATTTAATCATAAATATTTCTAACCACAGCTATGCCACAAAATAATAAGCTTAATATTTAATATATTTAATATACAAATATTTAAAGATTAATATTTAAAGGTATACCCACCCATAGATAGGTTAGTATAGCATATTTAATAAAACACCTGCTTTATAATGAATGTACTGTATATGAATCAATATTTTTGCAGTCTTATAGAAAATATAACTTACATTAAATATTATATGTTATTAATGCAATATATTTGCAACTCAATCATCTACATAATCCAATTTAGCACATAACATAAACTAGATAGGCTATAATTTCCAGAATTATGAATATTATGAGAATAAGTCACATAGGATAAAATATTGTAATTTTAATGTAAGATTGTTCAAACTCTTGTGAGCTCCTTCACAGTTGCTTTAATTTGTTCAATAAAAAATGACACAATATAGAATCCAGCAGGATTAATCGACATCCCTGGATTTAGTTTGCATGTCAATGTATTGTATTGCCAAATGTGAATTAGAACATGGACATAATTTACCTAAGAAAAAACAAAAATCTTTTGATTAATTGCTCTAAACCGTGTTCTGCAGCATAATGAATATTAATGATAAACAGACAGTCAAGTGGACATCAGTGAAGTCTACAGATTTTCTGGGTCCTTTAACAAACTGAATGGGTTTCGCCAACCCAGCACATGAAAAACCAACTCAAGCTGATTGCCTCCGCAAATCCTCTTTTATATCAAAGGTTTATCTAAGGGGTTTTTCCATAAAATCTGCTAAACAAATAATATCCGGCCTTTATCCTGCTGTGATGTTGTGGTGTCACTGAACTGGCATGGCTCACAAGCTGAAACTTAGACAGTACAATTGTAAGGTTTATGTATCACAGTGCAGGGTTGTGATTAAGAGGAACATAATTAAGATGGGAACATAATAAGAGTAAAAAGTTAAATAATAATTTAAATATCAGTCAAAATCCTAACAGAGGATATTAAGCTCAAGTCTCTCTCATGTGTGCATATTGTATGTGCATTTGCACACATACACATTTACAGACAAAACACAAATCATATGCACTTACATTCTATGCTAAACGTGTATTTTTGTATTATTTTGGTGGAAAACTTTATTACTCATTGTCTGTGCCATTAAAATGTGCATGTTATTATTTAAATAGTAAGATAAAACATGTTTATAGATGGTTTCAGCAACAACAACATAAACAAATGGCTGTTGTGGACTAAATGCAACTTCCGGTATAGAATCAATTTTACAGTAGTTTATTTTTGATAACAAGCAAAAATCATTGACAAGTAAATTAACTTCATTCATACCATATCTAACCCAACGTTACTGTGTAAACTTAATGTATACAATGTTAGGTACAGATCCTTAAATTCTTGCCTGGCTGCCAAACTTCTCTGTAAGGCAGTGATCCATGCTCGCCGCCTCCCTTCGTCTTTAGCAAACCAAAACACTTTGTTTTTGGTATTTTAGGTATTTGTTTCAGAGATCAGTTTATCAACTAGCCAGACCTGTAAATGAATACAGACCAGAAGTTTAACCTGCCTGTGTTAAATGAAACCGTCTATAAGACCTTAATTGCTTAGGAAAAAAAAGTTTTCTAATAGCTATGATCCAGCACGACAGTAGCTGGGAATCTTTGGTACATTATTTAGTGTATATATGATTTACAGAATGCAGATTTTCTGTATCCTGCATGACATAGGCCTCACATATTTCCTGAAAGGTGCAGTATGACAGAACACAATGCAAAAAATACTCATCCATATACAAGTATTGCATTTAAAATAAAAACCTAGAAAACTCCCTGTAGAAGAAAGCAGTTTAGGCTATGAATTGTGCTTTTTTCAATATGACAAGTTGACCTCTACATTTGTTTTCCATTATGCTCCGTCTCTACTTTGAGTTAGGCTTTATCTCTAATGCAAGTTAGATTATATCTGTTATTTGAATTAAGCTCTTTCTCTAATATAAATTAGATTATATCTCTGGTTTGTGTTAGGCTCTATTAATCTCTATTTCCTTAAAGCAGTCCTCTTAGAAAGGCAAATTTGCAAATAGCTGTTGTCATACTAGGTCACCGCAGCTGGGAGCTAAAGGGGTACACGTCAGATTAACCTACGTACCTTTAAATTAATGGGGAGGGTAAGATTCATTAAAGTCATTACAATACTCAAAGATTAAAAGAGAAGGATTTATTAAATTAAACACCACTAGTGTGTTGGTAAAATTGGAAGGTTTCCCAGACAGTGGCTTATTCTGTGCATTCTGAATGTGCATATGCTAATTCAAGGTAAAAAACCAGGTAAAATACATATACAGCTTACAGTACATAAATGTAGGCCAATATTTTCATCTAAGCTGCTCAATATTTCTCAGCTGATGTCACAGGACACAGTTCACACACATTCAGGTTTGCACGCCATCTGTTGTATTTGGCATCTGTGCTTGCTGAAACATCCAATCCACAGAATGATTGAATGCTAGGAGTAATATGTGGTTAAGCAGAGTTTCCATCTCAAAAGGTCTCAACACGGTATGTAAATGTAACTATTTGGTCATGGTATCTTGGAGAAATTTAATCTAAAATCAGTAACTGTTTAATTGGCAACTTCTGTGGCCACACTGTCTTTTAATTCTGATATTGTAGGATGATTTTAAGTAGAAAACAGTAAATTACAAAAAAAGACTTTAGATCGGTTTCCACAGGCAGGGTTTCATATGGTCTAGAAACAATAAGATTTTGTGAACCCAGTCTCAAGGGGTTGCGTATAAATAGCACGAAGTGTAAAAAAATCGTACAATACATACCTCAAATTCCACTTTAGCATGCATATGATATGCCAGTCCTTCCCATTAACTTAAACGGCTTTTTTGTTGTTTTATTTATTGGTTTCTCATTTTTTTTTTTTTTTTGCTTTTTTACCATTTTCGCTTGTGTTTAGGGTTAGAACAACTTTTTGTTATATAAAAATAACATCCAAACCCCAATTCTAACCCAACTCCAAGCGACCATGGCTTAAATATAGACAAAACATGGAGAAACCTGTATATTAAATAATCTCCTTAAGCAAATCTCAAATCTAACCCTAAACCCAAGCGCAAATGATTTAAAAAACAGAAAAAATTGAGAGACCAATAAATAAAACGACAAAAAAGATGTGTCGTTTAAAGGAAAAGTATGTAAGAAATGTATATCAATTAATCATAAAATGGCCCTGATATGTCACTAGACATTAAGAAATCATTTTCATTTCAAATACTTATATCACTGACAACAGTGGTCCGGCCAGGATATTGTCATCTAAAAAGTGGAGTTGCAGCTCTCAACTGATGTTTATGTTGTCATTTTGTGTATTGGCCACCAGTTGTGTGATTGCAGTACCAGTTTTAACCACAAGTTTTGTGATTGCAATACCAGTTTTGGCCACAATCCTACATACTGTTCCTTTAAGTGAATGGGAAGGACTGGCGTATCATATGCACGCCAAAGTGGAATTTGGCGTATGTATTGCAAGATTTTTACACTTCGTGCTATTTATACGCGTCTACATGAGACTGGGTAGGATTTTGTCATTCTGACATGTGCTTAAGATTCACACAGTTTTAAGCCACATTGTGGAGAAATGTATACATTTTCTAAATGTACATTTGTAAGTTAACTTGTCTTGTCTTGTTTTGTTTTGTTACTTTACCCTTCATTTGTCATTGGTTTCTATTCTAATTCCTATCAGACTATGTCTGTTTGTGTGGAGTGGGCTCTTGAGGTCCAAGCTGCTGCTGGGCGGCCCTTCGGCTCTAAACCAAAGCCTGAGGTGTGTCCCATAACACCGCTGTCTATAACCCACTGGTTTTTGCGCAAGCGATCTTACACTTTCAAACAAACAAATTCATGTTAAGATCTACTATAAACATGAGCACACACACTTGCACACTTTCATCGCATATGCCACCTGGAAAACCCCAACTCCCTGTCTGCTCCTTGGCATCAACTTGGCTCCCAACCCCTCCATATTTATCTGCAGCTGAGGAGCTGCAGGCTTTAAACGTGTGCCAGGGCCTGTGAGGCTAGACGGAAACGTGGAAGTGTTTGAAGAGCACTGGAATATATTAGGAAAGACAGATGAGGAGCTGAATTCACACTACAGAAATGTGGTTCTGGGCAGGGAAAATTTGGCCAGCCTCTTAACCTGATGGGCTCAAACCAGAAATAAACCATCGGGGGGGGGGGGGTGTAGTAGGCTATGAGCACCAAGTTTTTGAGTGTTCTACAAATAATTAGATTTTAGATTTTGAACAGGCTATGGTTTTCACATTACAGTTTATGTCCCCCTTAGAGGGACAGAGAGTACTGTAAACCGGTTAATACAGTATTGAGAATGTCAGCTTAGTCTCTTTCTCTCTATCTCTCTCTCTCTCTATCCACACATGCTTTTACTTTAATTACATGGTAAAGGTATTTATGGCTGATGTCCTGAAGTGCTAATGTGGTGCTGGGTGGTCTTGTGTAGATATAATGGCTTAGAGATTTTATTTTTTTAATGGATAGTTTTGGCTCTCAATGCTTATTAATTGAAACCCTTGTGAAATAGTTGATACAGCCTGTTACAGTTGTTTAATATCAATATTATCATTAATAAATGTAGCTATTTATTGGGCTATTCAAGTTTTTAATTAAACATATTTAATGAAATGTACATGTTAATGCGTTGCATTGTTTCAGTCCGATTAATGCCTTTATTTAATTTGACATAAATAATATTAACGCCATAGTCCTTTTACTCCATTGGATTTATTTACACAGAATGCTTAAAGGAAGAGTTTTATAATTAAATGTATTTATCATTAAGACTCAACAAGAATGTAGAAACCAACGTAGAAAAGCTAATGCAAGCGCTAGATCACGTTGAGAAAGTGTGAGGAAAGGTTTTTTTAATTCAATTATCAGCAATCAACCTCACACACCTGTAAGTAATAGGTGCATAGGAGGAAAGACCAAACGTGGTAAAAATAAAAAAATCTTGCAAAAGTTTCGGTCCCATAGTCACATGCATATACCTAATGAAGATTATGCATGGTACCGAAACGTTGTGTTTAATAAAACTTTTGGTAACACTTTACTTGAAGGGGTGTTCATAAGACTCACATGACACCGTCATAATCATGACATGACGCGTGTCATGAACATGAAGGAGATTTAATGCATATTTATGACAACTGTCATTAAGTATCATTTGTTTAATCATGTCATTTTTAAAGAACCAGTAAGATGCAAATTTTAAGCGTCCTATCACTGTTTATATTTCCCAGCACTAAAATTTAATATTACCCCATTCCTCAGAGATCCCTAAACGATTTGTGTGAAGCCGATCAAGACTCAGTCTGCCTAAACCCCACCTTTCAGTAGCCTACTCTGCTCTGATTGGTCAACTGACACAGGGGCTGTCCACACGGAGACGCGTATCACTGCATACGTATAAATTTGTTATCATATTGGCGTTTCATCCACACGGATCCGGCGTTTTGAGAGACTGAATCCGCTATTTTTTAAAACCGGGTCCTAAAGTGGATAAATCTGAAACCGACACCCTTGCTGTTTCGTCTGTACAGCCAATCCGTATATTTTGTGAAGCGAAAACGTCATCACATCACGTGTCGGAAGTGTCAAACGTAACAGCAACAACAATAACGGCGGACTACGTGATTGTGTTCATGCTACAGAAGCTACTAAAGCCTACTAGCTTTATTACAGCAAAATCTATTGCTTTGATGCATTTGTGGTGACCAACAAGCGATAATGGACAACACCATACGTTGGTTATGCGCATGCTCAAAGTCTTCTTCTCCGTGTATAGTGTATATCTGTGTCAGAATTACAGCGCCCCATACTGGTCCGGCATATATACTACACCGCTTTCAGTCGGTTTCAGTGGTTTCGTGTTTACGGATTATTTTTTTAGAGCAAGCAAAAAAAAATGATCAGATAGGGAATGCACCGGCTTCGTGTGGACATAGCCACAGTCTCCGCACAGACCACAGATCAGTGGCACAGACCAACAATAGTGCAACATGTATTGACCTAGTGCTAACATGACTTACTGAGAAGACATTAGCGACATCAATAAACATCATTCATCCATAATCCAAGCAATAAAAACGACAACAGACACTAAAATTTTTACACTCATTTAAGCAAGTATTTAGCTAACCCGGCCACAGTTTAACTTCAACATGCGTTGCTAGCACAGCTTACTGATAAGACATTACTGTAAACTAGACATTTAAGAAAACTCAGAGGAAAATAAACACATAATGTGATAATCATACTTACAGGTTGTGGTTAGGAGACGCATTTGTTCCAAATAAAGTGGGTACTGAACCATCTTTTATTGCCAAAGGTTACGTAAATCCCTCCGTGAAAAAGTAATTTTAACCACTGATTCTTCATATCTTCATCCTTTGGT